>NC_081290.1:16206515-16509545 GCF_030435805.1 Mustela lutreola
TTAGATTTTTATTTTGATTTCTTCCAGAGTTAGATAGCATAAATCCAATCAGCCTGTTTTGCTCCTGAAATCAAATAATGAAATCCTATTTTGATCCTATGATGAGCCTGTCTGGATGGACACTTGTGGAAATTAAACCTATTTTAACTTCACATGATACTGTAGTTATTCTTATGAAACTACTTTCATATAGCATTAATTATTTTCACTGTAAATGATTTTTGGCTGTTTTAAATGAAGAATATGATTTTTAGGATAAGAAACACCAAAATTCAAATTTAAGCACTTCAACTTCTTATAGACATTTCAGGGGATTTTATTGATAGGCAGTATTTAATAAATAACTCATGCGATGCTTGCTATCTGGTGGACATAATGTGAGTTAGCAATAAAGAATTTTCAAATATTTACTTAAATCAGTTTTTTTTAATTTATTTTTTATTTATTTTCAGCATAACAGTATTCATTATTTTTGCACCACACCCAGTGCTCCATGTAATCCGTGCCCTCTCCAATACCCACCACCTGGTTCCCCCAACCTCCCACCCCCCGCTCCTTCAAAACCCTCAGATTGTTTTTCAGAGTCCATAGTCTCTCATGGTTCACCTCCCCTTCCAATTTCCCCCAACTCCCTTCTCCTCTCTCACTCCCCTTGTCCTCCATGATATTTGTTATGCTCCACAAATAAGTGTAACCATATGATAATTGACTCTCTCTGCTTGACTGATTTCACTCAGCATAATCTCTTCCAGTCCCGTCCATGTTTATTCATATTTTTCTTCCTTGTATGTACTTTAAAATATTGATAAGTAGTTTAAGCTGATAATATTTCTTATTTAAGTAAGTTATTAATTTTCAAAACATTTATTTCATATGTTTGTAACATTTTAAGAATTAATGTTTTGGCTCCTCAGAAACTTCAACTGTCAAGATCTTCCTGGATGATTTGGGAGTTAAGTCCAAACAATTGCATTAGCTGAAAGCTTGAAGCCAAGGTGTCAAAGATAGGCTTGGTTTAAAATAAGACAATCTGTGACAGCACCTCTAGGAACTTTTTCTCATGAGATTATTAATTACAAGGAAATCACTGGGCAAAAGCAAAGTGGCATACCTACTGGGGTTAAAATCACAGTCTTTAAATAATAATTAATGTAATATATTCTCTTGCTTTGACTAATCTTTGACTCTGAGTTTTCTGAATGTTGTCCAAGTTGCAATAGGTGGTGATAACAAAACCAAATAAATATATTGTTATGATTAGGAATTATTTATTTTAATATTGTAAATGTTTTATTTTCTGGAGTTCTGCAGAAACTCAATTTTTACATGTGCATGCACTGTAGGATGCATAATGATATTAAAAATACACCACATGCAAAAAAAGATTAAAAAAAATAAACCATATGCACCTAATTTCAGAAAACCTGGCGTTAAAAAATCAACTTGGGCACTGCTACTATAATCATGAAGCAATTTGCTTATCCTATACGAACCTCTCTCTCCTCATTGAAAAATTATGATAATAATGTAAACATTCTTATGGGGACACCTTGAGAGATTCTATTAGAGATTGGTTATATGTAGTAATGTCCCTATATGGTACTTTGACACAAAGTTTTTTTTTTTTTTTTTTTTTTAAGTAGATCTCTATATTTTGCCTTTGATTTGAAAATTAAATTGAGGATTATAGAAATGGGTCAGAATATGCCATTTCTCAAAAAGGATTTGCAAGATGAATCTCCCACCTTATGCTGTTTAGAAATTCACAATATGTTCCTGCATCATAAAACACTCTAGTCTCTTTTAACATGACTTGGTCTGAACAATCATTATCAACTAAAGAGTCTCATTTTCACCCAGACTAGCACCAAAAGTCAAACAGTGCAAGTCAATCTAATTATAAAGCAACAGGCTTCCCAAGACAGTTCCAAATAATTACTGGAATAATGCCCCAAGAATTCCCTTGTTCTTTATTTCTAGGCTGATAATTTAAAACATTCTTCTACTTTCAAATTTTGAAGATTTTTTGGAAGAGGAGTAAAAAGATAATATTAAAACTACTGCTATCTTTCTTCTCCTATAGGTCTGTTTCACGTGGTAAATATCCCCACTAAGGGAAAGATAAAAAAGACCAGAGATATCTTAGACCAGAGATATCTTTCTTTTCTAAGGGAAAAATAAGATAAAAATATGCTAACATATTTTTCAAAGGATCATCATGGTCCTACTATCATTCTAACCTTTGTGCAAGTGTGTATGTAAATCTTTTAACAATTCAGTCCTAAGCAGAACTCCTGAGGCATTCAAAATATTTCTTTTGATTTCCCATATAGAATACATTCCCAAAGAATGCCCTGTAACTAAAAATTTTTGGAAGAATTTTCTCAAATACCATCAAATTTTTGAAGAAACAAACTAATGTCCTTGAAACCCAAATAAGTAAAAATTCACTTGTAATCTAACATTAAACAACCTAGCTTAAATAATGTTGCCATCAGCATTGGTTTCTGGCTACTTCTACACCTTCCCTTTTACATTTCATACTCACAATGTGATGTCATCTATCTGAACATGGAAGTATACCTCCTCGTGTAAATGTTAAAATCATACCACCAGTTAGCTGTAATATACTGAAGCTTCCCCCTCAACAGGGGGAGTAGTTTGTGGCTAGAAACATAATCTTACAAATTGGTTCTCTCCTATTCTTAGCAATATTATGTTATCAGCCAAGGATAGCTCCATAATCCTCTCTCAGATGTAATAGTGTATTTTTAAAAAAAGATCTAAGATCCCTCCAATATTTGGAAAGCAGGGAAGTTCATCTCTTATAAGTGTATAAAATTCACAAATTGTATTTTTCTACTTTGAACACTCAGGACCCAGCACTGTATTTGGTAGTTGTAGCCAATCATTATTTTTTTTTTAATGTTCTCTAATTTGAAACTAAAAGATCTTATATTTCAGCTTGTTTTTCCTATATCCCATTTTGTTTTTATAAATTATACATTTTAAGGAATTTATCATATAGTCATTTAATCCTTGTGGTTATATTTTTTTCATCATGAAAGGATTTCTTTTTTATCATTTTCAACTATTGACACTGAGTTTGATGACATTTTGTCATAATATTGTTATTCCTGACTTTTGTTCAATTTCCATTGTTTAATATATCTTTATACCTCCTGTACTTTTAAACATCACTTGATAATTTTAAAATGTGGTACAATGATATCACACAGTAGGTAAATAGTACTACATAATGTTTAAGAACCTGAGATTCAAACAGGAATCCAAACCAGACGGGCCTTTCCACTTAATAACAGTGTGATACATTTAACTAGTTATTTTCCAGTTTCTTTTTTTTTTTTTTTTTTAACAATTCAGTCCTAAGCAGATTTTATCTATTTATTAGATTTTATCTATTTATTAGAGAGATTGAGCACTTACTCCACCCATGAGTGGAGTAAGGGACAGAGGGACAAGTAGATGCCCTGCTGAGTGGGGAGCTCAACACAAGGCTGGATCCCAGGACCCTGAGATCAATGATCTGAGCAGATTTCAGATACTTAACTGACTGAGCCACCCCGAGACCACATCTAGTTTCTTAAATGTAAATTGAGAATAATAGTGTTCCCTAACTCACTGGGATGTAGTGAGAATTAAATGGAACTGTAAATATTAGTCATTCAGAACAGCTAATATAGATTTTGTGTTATTTTAGAAAAAGTCTTTATCTTTATAGTTATGATTATGTACAATTTGCATTTATTAATTGCATTCTCATTCAACAAATAGCCATTAAGTATTTATTTTATGCCAGGGAATTTTGTAGGCATTGAAAAAATTGATAAATTATTGAAGATGATGCCTCTTTTTTTTTTGATATTTTATAATTTTTTTATTTTTTATAAACATATATTTTTATCCCCAGGGGTACAGGTCTGTGAATCACCAGGTTTACACACTTCACAGCACTCACCAAAGCACATACCCTCCCCAATGTCCATAATCCCACCCCCTTCTCCCAACCCCCCTCCCCCCAGCAACCCTCAGTTTGTTTTGTGAGATTAAGAGTCACTTATGGTTTGTCACCCTCCCAATCCCATCTTGTTTAAATGCTCATCCTAAGTATCACAATCCTTTGAATGAATATCTACAATAAACATTTGATTAAATAATGAACAAGATAACTTCAGATCATAGTAAATGTTATGAATGACATGTAATGTATAATATCATTGTGAGGTAGAGTTCAAAGAAGTTATTGCGGAGAAGGTGTATTTTGAGCTGAGATCTGAAAAAACTGAAAATATCCAAACACTAAGCATACCAGGAAAATGAATTCCAGACACTGTCATCTGCAGCCTGTTTCCACACAGGAGCACAGAGCAAAGTCAGGGCTCATGTTATTTTTCTCCCTTCTCTCTGGGACCACCATCATATGTGTTGTGGAGTAGGGTAAACACAGGTTTGTAGTTTGATTTGTCGCTCAAGGTAGGAAAGTATATTAAGTCTCTTGGTTTCGAACCCTCATTTGCATGCAAAACGCTTTTTATTTTGAGATTTCAAACCTACAGAGGGATAAAAGTTCCCACATATTTTTCACCTAGAATTACCAAATAAAGAACCTCTTTGTGCTCTTTACCCAGAATCACTAACACTTTGTAGCCTTTGTCTCTCTCTCTCTTTTTCTTTACACACAGACATATATTTGTCTGAAATATTTTCCATAGGCCTTTAATCCTAAATACTTCACAGCCTGTATTTCTAAAGGACAAAGATAATCTCATTCACAGCTCCAGAAATTTCAAATTCAGGAAATATCATATTGGTATAATGCTATTAACTATATAATATTATTTTCTGTAATCCACTATCCATAATAATATGATATAATCCATATTCTAATTTCACCAAATGTCCAGGAATGTATTTATGGATGTAGTTTCCTGATCCAGAATCCAATCCAGGATCACTTGTTACATTTAATTATCTTGTCACTTAAATCTCTTTCTATTTGGAAAATTTTCTCAACCTTTCTTTTCCTTTCATGGTTAATATTTTCTAGAATAGTAAGCAACATGTTTTATAGTATGATCTTCCATTTAGATTTGCCTCTTATTTTTCATGATTAAATAGCAGTCATCCATATGTGACAGAAATATACAATAAATAACAGTCTTTTTTTTCTCAATACTGACATTATTCTTTTGTTGTTAAGAATGTACTACAGGGGCGCCTGGGTGGCCCAGTGGGTTAAAGCCTCTGTCTTCGGCTCAGGTCATGATCTCAGGGTTCTGGGATGGAGCCCCGCATCAGGCTCTCTGCTCAGCAGGGAGCCTGCTTTCTCCTCTCTCTCTGCCTGCCTCTCTGTCTGCTTGTGATCTCTGTCTGTCAAATAAATAAATAAAATCTTTAAAAAAAATGCACTACATTTGGCTAGTTCTTCAAGATGTCTCTTTTTACTTTTTAATGTCCCATCATTTTTCAGCATTTCCTTATTTTATGACAAAAGACATTATAATTAGTTTCATTTTTTAATCTTTTTTTTTTTTTCTTATTCTATCCTTAGAATTGTCCCATTTTTCCAAAGCACTTGATTCTAATAGGTAGAATGGTATTTAGAAACCAAAGTCAGGATGCAAGGGAATCTTATGTCATTGTTTCTAGGTCAATTCAGTGGGAAGAAGAAACAAAAATGACTTCTTATGTCATGTGCTTGTTTTTCTTATTATTATTGGAAGATATCTTAGGTTAGAGTTATACATTTTATTTATTATTATTATTTTTAAAAAATTTTTATTTTTATTTTTTATTTTTTTTCAGCATAACAGTAGTCATTGCTTTTGTACCACACCCAGTGCTCCATGCAATCCATGCCCTCCCTAATACCCTCCACCTGGTTACTCCAACCTCCCACCACCCACCCCTTCAAAATAGTCAGGTTGTTTTTTCAGAGTCTATAGTCTCTCATGGTTCAACTCCCCTTCCAATTTCCCTCAACTCCCTTCTCTTCTCCATCTCCCCATGTCCTCCATGCTATTTATTTGACACAGAGAGAGAGATCACAAGTAGGCAGAGAGGCAGGCAGTGAGAGAAGGGGAAGCAGGCTCCCTGCTGAGCAGAGATCCAGATGTGGGGCTTGATCCCAGGATTCTGGGATCATGACCTGAGTGGAAGGCAGGGGCTTTAACCCACTAAGCCACCCAGGCACCCCTAGAGTTATATATTTTAGATTTGTTGGCATATGCATGATGTTTAAGGATGGTGTATTAGGTGAAATCACTTAGGGAATGCAAGTAAGAGAATAAAAGGCATTTGATACTGTAATAATTAGAAATCAGAGACTGCCCCTAACAACCTCGGTGACATCATCTTCTATGCCTCCCCTCTCCACCAACTCCGATTAAACTGACATAATCCTGCCAAAGGGCTTTAATAATGGCAGAACTTCCTGTCTAATAATAGATACTTAAGCTGGATTTTCTCATAGTTTATTCCTTGTCAACTATACATATCTTTGAGCAAATGTTGTCTTCTTTCTGAGGACTTTTGTAACTTATTTAATGTGTCAATACATTTTCCTCCACATTTTTTATCATATTCGGATATATCAGGTAACTGACTTAATTATCCTCTTTATTTTCTGTCTCTTTTAAACACAAGCCAACAAGAATAGAGACATTATAGTGTTTTGTTTATTGTGCATCACCTGTGCCTAAAAACTTACCTGGCATACAATTAATGCCCAATAAATATTTGGATAAATGAAAGGGAGATTTCTGTGTTAATGAAAATTGTTTTAATTTTTCTTAGGAATAAAAGTATTTCCATTTCAAACCTGACTTATTCTTTGCTTGACTAATTTTCATTGGGGCTCATCCCTACAGACAGCAAAAGCATGCTATTCCTTTTTATAACACTTCACGATGTTAAATTCATTAATATTTCAATATTTATATTCAAATAATACACCAACATTTGATCATAAAATTTAATTATAAAAGTAAGCTAGAGATATAGCTTAAAACAAGATTCACTTTAAACCTACAACTTGTTCACATAGAGAACCATATGCTGTACTATATTGGAATTAACATTGAGAACATATTTAAGTTAAACAACAAACATTTACACACTAACCTCAATTCTTATAACCATATCAAAGGAAAATAAATTATTCAAATACAATTTAATTTACATGGTAATACATTACATTTCATATGTACAAAATGGTATAGTATGGAGTGGAAAAACATTGAGGTGCCATTTAAGAGACTAATTAGATGTTCCTTTGTCTAAATTATCAACTTCTCTAAAACCACTTTTATCCTTCTTACTGATTCTTCATTAGTGTCACATTTCTAAATAATATTTTAAATTATTTGAGATAAAAAATGAATAATTTAAAATATGTCCTAATTCTAAATCCTAAAATCAAACAATTCCAAGTAGCAATTTAAACATTAATTAATTAATTAATTATATTTATTTAAATATTTTATTTATTTATTTGAGACAGAGAGAGAGAGAGCACACAAGCAGGGTGGAGGGGCAGAGAGCTTGCTGATGAAAAACTCAATCCTGGGACCCCAGGATCATGACCTGAATTGAAGGTAGATGCTTAACCAACTGAGCCACGCAGGTTCCCCTAATTTAAACATTTAGAACAGATTTAGAAAGACAATAATGGAGATCAATTGCAAATACGGAATGACCTACTTTTAATATTTAGCTTTTTATTTTACTTATCTTTCTTTGGTGGCTAGAGTAGAAATATGATGGAGACACTTCTTTCAAAAACTATATTAATTTAATAAAAATATTAAGACAAAATTATTTTTGCAAATATTGCCAATGCTTGGTATGAGGTGACCCATAATGACATGAAACTTTAATGTGCATTATGACACAAAATTTTCCTTATTTGGTACATTGAAACAAACATAATAAAAATTAGAACTTTCTAAGTAATGTCACTTGTGAATTAAAAGAAATTGAATTGTTAGAAAATTCCCCTAAGAAAAATTCTCTGGTAGTTAATATCCTAGAAATGATAGTAATTCATGACCATGAACTAATGATTTTATTTTTGTTCCAGAAAGTAATTATAAACATATTTACTGAAAGGCCATTTAAATGGCTTTAAGATTTGAAATTGAGGATGGACTGTATAGTAAGACCAATTGGAAATTAAAATACAGCATTTTTTATAACTCTGCTATTCATAAAAATGCTATATTATAGATATTTAATTTGAATTTTATGGCTTTCTGTATGGGATTTGCTTTGATCAAAAAAACATGAGGTAATGTAGACATGTTGAGTAGAAAGAAATTCAACAAAGTAATTTGGAAATATAACTCTTAGTTACAAAATCATTAGAAAGGCAGAGGAAGTAAAAGTCAATGAAATCTGACAGTAGCTTTGTGGAGATCAAAAATTTTCAGTTACCATAGGAAGTAACCATTGGTTTTCTCATATTTCTGCAATATCAGTGGGAGCATTTTAATATTGTTCACAAAGTACTGGGAAAACTATTTCTACAAGGTGTGATGGCCCATGCACTTGCCTGTCAGATCTACATAAGCACAAAGGACATTTTGTTATAGTCTCCTCTCTAAAACGTTTGCTAATGTGTCTCATTAGTGGAATATAATCTGGAATCCTGCTGATCTTTTCAAAACTGAGCCATAACTAAAGACTAAATAATTACAGGCCTTATATCAAATTTTAATTAAAGAACCAGTGTTAGAATTCTTGAAAAAAAATCTGAAGATTATCTCTATTGAGATATTTTTACATATTCTGGCACTGATTTATACTACTGAGTATTTTTGTATGGATAATGGGTGGTAGTAGAGTTAGAGCTACAAGGATTTTTTTTTTTAATTTCAAGAAAAACTGTGTTTATATGGAATACATCAATTATACTTGTGAAATACTACCTATTTTGGTCTTATTTTATCTTTGCAATTTTGATAAGGTGCCTTATGTCACATGCACATGAATACACAAGGATATATAGGACTAGACATGTATGTACAAATGAGTATACATGTGCATATGCATTGTGCATATAGCACATAAGTCTTAAATATATAAGTCTATTCTATTGCTTTTGTGTTTTTCCAAACACAGATAAGATTTTTTTAGCATATTCTGTATCTGTATTCATACTGTGTGTTCATGTAACTTGAAAACAGTTTCATTCTGATTAAAAGTGAAAGTCATAACCTTTGCAATAATATCTAAGAATGTTTATATAAAATTTTTACTCCTAATAAGGCATACCTTAAAAATAATTGCTTTTCTTGGTTAAAATATATAATTTTCTGTGTTGCTGGTAACTTGGAATTATAACAAAATAATAACATGCCTTGGAGTTGTAAATTTATTCAAATAACATACTCATTAATTTGAGCAGTTTTGCTTTCTGTGACTTTCACTGGAATACTTACATCTTAGACATTCTCATTTCCATACCTGGGGACAAGACTCTTATGATATAGTCCAGCTTTTGAAAAAAAATGTTTTACTTCAGTATTTGGTTGATTTTAGCTGCTTTGAATGACTTGCCTAGCAGTGGTATTGATTTGGATGGATGAGGCACTGTGGTAGATTATGGTATGCAGACTGAACTCCTTAAGTCTTGGATAATAAATAGCTCTGCTTCAATAGTGTAGGCTCTTATAGTTAAAGTGCTTCAAGTGATCAAGTTATTTAAGTGCTAGGGAAAAAGTCACCTTGATTCAATTAATTAAATAATGATGATGATGATGATGATGATGATATGATGATAAACCCCTGGTAAAATGTGTAAGCTATTTTAACAAGCATGAGTCATCTCTACTTTTCATGGAGCATCTGTAGCCCATGAATCTATCCCTATTTGAATAGGGATAAAGAAGCCCTCAGCGATGTAAGAAAAATGTAAAAGGGCACAAGACATGAAGAGGTATTTTACTGGGTCATAGCCAAGTCTTTGATATTTCAGGTATCTACTATTAACAGCCAGAAATAAAACACTTCTCAGGGTTAGAGGAAAGAAAGAGTGACAGATAGAGAAAGAGAAAGGGAGAGGAAGAAAGGAGGGAGGGTGGAGAGAGAGAGTAAGAAGAGAGGGAGCGCAGGAAGACAAAAAAGAAGAGGACAATAACAAAGATGAGGTTATACGCTAAATATAGGCTAAATTTCTGTAAATACTTGTATAATTAAAATTTATTTCTTATGGATAACATCAAAGAATCACTCTTTGATAAGATTATTTTTCTTCAGTGATATCTTCCTCATTGAAAGCCCAATATTCGATAATGTTCAATACCTTGGCTAATTATTAAAAAAGAAAGACAAAGTAAACACATATTTCTTTTCATTTCATCTTTTAAACAGGAGGATATATATATATATATATATATATATATATATATAGACAACCCTGAGATACTGGATCACAGTTAAATTAAAAGTGGAAGTGGTGGAATTAATAAGAAATGCTCTGAACTTTTATAGATTCCATTTTCAATGTAAGAATGAATCAAGAGAAGAAATAATAAAGCAAAAAATAATAAGGCAGACTTTAAAAACAGTCCCTAATTTCATTCCAAGTGTAGAGGTTGTGCCCACCTTTTAAGAGATTTAGAAATTGGACCCAGCCCGTATAGCAGTTATCCAATTATCTGGAAATCTTTTTTTTTTTTTTTAAGATTTTATTTATTTATTTGACAGACAGAGATCACAGGCAGGCAGAGGGGCAGGCAGAGAGAGAGGGGGAAGCAGGCTCCCCACTGAGCAGACAGCCCGATGCGGGACTCGATCCCAGAACCCTGGGATCATGACCTGAGCTGAAGGCAGAGGCTGTAACCCACTGAGCCACCCAGGCGCCCCTGGAAATCTTTTGACTTAAAATATGAGGATTGATTTATTTTTCCCTTACGTAGAGTAGATCCAGGTGTAGGCAGCTTGGAAATAGTATGCAATGGCCTAAGCAATTTATTGCCTATTATTATCAGGTTCAGTGAAGAACTAGCCATGCAGTGGCAAACATTGTATCTATATATTCAAATCTGATAAAGGACAAAAAAAGGAATAGTCTAAAAGGACGCATACCAGTGTTTTCAGGCAACTTTTAAGGCTTTTCCAGAAGAATCATGCATTTTCTATGTGTAAGGGAAATACTTAACACCAATCTGGCTTCCCCAGGTATGCCATGACAGATCATCAGTGTTATGGACTGAATTGTGTCCCCTCAAAATGCATACTGAGATCTTAATTACCTCTTTAAAAGCCCTATATCCAAATAAAGACATATTCTGAAATACTAGGCATTAAGGTTAAATCAGGTAATAAAAAAGGGACCTTAATCCAAGAAAAGGATGCAGCAGTGATGTACATGCACAGAGAAAGGCCATGTAAAGACACAGCAAGGGTCCTCATCTACAAGGCAAAGGCAGAGGCCTCAAGAAAAACCAAACTTGCCAACATCTTGACTTGGGACTTTTAGCCTCCATAACTGTGACAAAATAATTTTTTGTTAAATCACAGAGTCCTAGGAAGTTAATACAACCCATGACATTATTTGCAGAAAATTATCATCTAACACTAAGTTTACACTAAAGGAAATGTTGGAGAGATCTCCAAATTCCACTTTTTCTCCCTCAGTTTGGAGGTCTGAAGTTATAGCCATAGTAGAATGCCAGACACTGAAATGAACAAAATTATGTGTGTGTGTGTATGTGTGTGTACCCACACACATATATGCATACACATATACACACATATGTACACATACACACACAGTCTCAATATTTTATTTACTTGAAGTTTTATAGAAATTACTCAGTGCTATTCTCCCTTTTCCCAGACATAGACATTTTAGGTTTTATTTATTTAATTTGCCAAAGTAAATGTAAATAACTATCGTGTAATTTCTGTTTATGGAAGTATATAAAAATATAAGTATTGATTATTTGTTGTATGGATGGGAGTTAAAGCATGTGCCATCCATTGCTATTCCAAGTCTTTTCAATATACTCATTTATTTACATATATTTGTATGGGATTTTATTTCAGAAGAAAGCAACACAAAATATGGAATAGGATAACTTCCTCTGTAGCATTATAATATGTACAGTTCTTGATTAGAGGAAGTGTCAGCAGCCCCACAGCTATGATTAGGACAGGAATTCCAGCACAAATACCTCAAGCACTAAATATCAGATTAATCTTTAATGAAATTCTGGACATTGCTCCTGAAAACTTATCCGGGACCTCTTCTTTTTAGCCTTTTCAAAAATGTTGTGAGTTCTGTTTCTTTATTGTTTGTTTCGGTTTCCTTTTAGAATATCTCTTCCTGTTTAAAATAGCTGGATTGAACTTTAGTATATGAAACTAATTGTTTCATATATATAAGCACATATATACAAGATAGGATAAGAGGAATGCATTCTTACAGTCCTTAACACATGACAGCTAAAGAGGCATTTCTTAAAATTTCGTGTTTTTAAATTTTCACAAAGGATCAACTATATCAATGGGTCTACTGAAGGCAAGGCAATTAATTTAGAAGAATGAATGTATGCTGTTATAAATTATGGTTATGATTATGAAATCTGTAAAACAGATGAGCTGGTTGATTACTTACAGCTCCTGTGAAAAGGTTAAAGAAGGAACTTTACAATTTTCATTCTTGTATAAAAGGAGATGAAAAAAAAAAAAAACACAATCTCTACGACTGTCTGGAAGAATCCCATTTCTTTTGGAGCTATAAACAGATGTAGGAGAAAATAAGATTCTAGTTCTATGAGTACTAAATTACAAAAACTGTATGACATGCATGTGCACTTAGGCTACGTGTATGCACTCATCTAAAAAATCTGTATTTTTTATACACAACTTCTGCCAAATATATATATTTTTTAATTTTTAGAAGTTATTTATTTATTTATTTATCAGAGACAGAGAGAGCACAAGCAGGGGAGGCAGGCAGAGGGAGAAGCAGGCTTCCCATTGAGCAAGGATCCCAAAACAGGACTAGATACCAGGACCCTTGAATCATGACCTGAACAAAGGCAGACACCTAACTGACTGAGCCACCCAGCTGTCCCTAGACAATCTGTATTAAGCGTAGTAGATGAAACAGCTGGGAATGATAGTAATGGTTTCTTCAATTGGTAGACTCAAACTGGGACTCAATATTGGTTTATTCTAAAATAAGTTGAGATGTCATAAGCTATGTTGAATGATATAAAGAAGTGATCCAAATAACAACAGATGTGAAACTTGAAAAAATATATCATCTGAACCATTCTCTATTCTCTATTCCTAATTATATTTCTGGAGAGGTACCAGAGTCAAGGAAAATTATATCAGTTAGAAAAACTCCTAGAAAAGCCCTGTGCTGACTGTGCTCAGTAAGCTAGGCATGTAAATGGGAAATTCTGCCATTGAATTTGGCCCCCATTTATTGGGAAATGTCAGATAGAAATATTCAATAATGAGATGTAAGATGGCACATTTGTCAGATTGGGTAGCTCATCAGAACGGGTGAAAAATGTGGATTTATCATCAAGGCTCTCTGGTAGTAGTTCATTGTTTATTGCATCCCAAGGATGAGCTTACGATGACCTTAATACATCTTATAACCAGAAAAAAATAAAAGATAAAATGATTGTGGAGAACATATCAGATTTACCCTCTTTTCCTTGCTTGCCCAGTGGGTTCATATAAAAATGTTTCCTTAGGGCCAAATACAGAATTTATACAAGGGCTTGGTTACTTAAACTTTATTTCATAACAGTTGATCTGGCACATAGTTTGCAGAGGGCAAATTTCCCAGAAATTATAACCTATTCTAATATCCTGATAGAGTAACTGACACCTCTCATCTCTGAGCAGGCAGCAATTTGTCTTAATTGGAATAGATGTTTATTCTGGAAATGTATGCATCTTCTTCGTCCACCATGACTGAAGCGTAAGCTGGGGTTAAAGGGTATGAAAGACACTGTATAACCAATATTTTATTAAGATTAAATCCAGAAACAAACAAAAACAAAACCTTAAATATAGTTCATTTTTATATAAATATAGCTTCATACATTTTCTTCTACCCTTGCTGTTTCATGATTATATTTACATTTAAATTTCTCTCTCTCTCTCTCTCTTTTTTTTAATTTTATCCCTTCCCTGTATAATATAGACTGTCTTAGTTGTGGCAGGTTCTGCTATTTATTCTATAGGTCACACAATATTATGAAAAGATTTTCTCGGGCGCCTGGGTGGCTCAGTGGGTTAAGCCGCTGCCTTCGGCCCAGGTCATGATCTTAGGGTCCTGGGATCGAGTCCCACATCGGGCTCTCTGCTCAGCAGGGGGCCTGCTTCCCTTCCTCTCTCTCTGTGATCTCTTCCCTTCCTCTCTCCTACTGTGATCTCTCTGTCAAATAAATAAATAAAATCTTAAAAAAAAAATAAAAAAAATAAAAAAAATAAAAAGTTCTTAAAAAAAAAAAAAAAAAAAGATTTTCTCTAACCAAGAAGAAAACAATCCAGATACACTGTATTTCCAAGTGGAAGTGATTGGCAAGATTTGGGGTCATTCTTATACCCAAGAATAAATGCATCCATAAATTTTCTGCCTTAGGCCCCTCTCTTAGGTCTTGCCATAGCCCAAGCACCAATTTGTATTCATTTTAGGGTGTGATATTTTTGTTCTTGATGTTTAAAAACATTTGAAAATGGAATTTATGGAGAACTTGTGTGGGCTCAGTCGGTTAAGCATTTAGCTGTTGATTTCACCTCAGGTCATGATGTCAGGGAGGTAAGATCAAGTCTCGCATAGGACTCTGAACTCAGCAGGGAGCTTGCTTGGGGTTTTCTCTCTCTCTGCCCTTCCCCCATTCTCTCTCTCTTTCTTTCAAATAAATAAATATATCTTAAAAAGCTGTTTAAGAAATAGAATTTATGTTCAAGTGTATGTTAACTTTTGTTAGCTAAGGAGTACAAATGAAGAGATTGCATTGTCAATTATATTGCCATTTTATCGTTAAGATAGGAAAACACATCAGTATATTTACTTAGACAAAGATTCAAGATTATCAAGTGCTAAAGTGCTAGTAAGATTTGAGTTTTTAACACCAAATCAGGTGAAAGCTATGGCAAGTCAAGTTAATAATAGTACAATATTTTACATTTTCCTATAACAAGTATAATAAGGTCTACCCCAAGCAAGAAAACTGCATTCAGACTTTATTAAAAAACAAACAAACAAATAAACAAACATAAACCATAAACTTAAAATGTTTCTGGCTTCTATCCCTATGACATTAGGTAAGAAAAAAATTAAGTTTATTTTTACTAATAATTATACCTCATAAATTGTTTTTAGTTGCATAACTTTTAAAGATCAAGTCCTCCTTCTCAGACAATATCCCATAAATAACAATCCCAACCCTCTGTTTTATTTTTTTCTTAAAATTTTATTTAAATTATATTTAGTTAACATACAATGTAATGGTTTCAAGAGTAGAATTTAGTGATTCATCACTTACATATAACACCCATTGCCTATCATAACAAGGGCCAGCCTTAATTATCCCTCACCCATTTAGCCCATCCTACACCCAACTCCCTCCATCCACCCTCAGTTTCTTCTCTTTCATTAAAAGTCTCTTATGCTTTGCTTCTCTCTCCCTCTCTCCTTTTTTTCCCCATTTATTCATCTATTTTCTTTCTTAAATTATACATATGAGTGGAATCATATGCTATTTGTCTTTCTCTGACTGAATTACTTCACATAGCAGATTACATTCTAGCTCCATCCATATTGTTGTGAATGACAATTTCTTTTCATTTTGATGGCTGAGTAATATTCCAATATATAAATAGATGATAGATAGGACCTTCCTTTTTATTCATTCATCAGTCCATGGGCATTTGGGCTCTTTCCATAGCCTAGCTATTGTTTATAATGCTGCTATAAACTTTGGGGTGCATGTACCTCTTCAAATCTGTGTTTTTGTATCCTTTGGATAAATACCTAGTAGTGCAATTGTTAGGTTATAAGGTTCTATTTTTAATTTTTTGAGGAACCACCACACTTTTTTCCACAGTGGCTACACCAGTTTGCATTCCCACCAATAGTGTAAGAGTGTTCACCTTTCTCCACATCCTCACCAGCACCTGTTGTTTCCTGAGTTGCTAAGTTAGCCATTTTGAGAGTCGCAAGATGATATTTCATCATGATTTTCATTTGTAATCCCTAGATGATGAGTGATTTTGAGAATCTTTTCATCTGTCTGTTAGCCATCTGGATACCTTCTTTGGAAAAATGTCTATTCATGGCTTAACTGGATTACTTGTTTTTTGGGTGTTGAGTTTGATAGGTTCTTCATATATTTTGGATACTAACCCTGACATATCAGATACATCATTTACAAATAATTTTTGTCATTTACATATATTTTCTTCCTTGCCCAGGCTGCTTTTCAGTTTTGTTGATTGTTTCCTTCAATGTGCAGAACCTTTTTATCTTGATAGAGTTCCAATAGTTTACCTTTGGTTTTGTTTTCCTTGTCTCTGGCAATATGTCTAGTAAGGAGTTGCTTTCTAGTAAGGAGTTGTATTCTTCAAGGATTTTTATGTTTTCCTGTGTCACATTTATGTTTTTCCTCTATTTTGGAATTTATTTTTCTGTATGATTGTAACTGCTTTCTAACCAGTGTACACTTTAATGGATCCCTTATGGATAATATCATATCAGATATTATTTTTCAGATTTACTGAGCTATAACTTACATATAACATTGTGTAAGTTTAAGGTATAAAACACAATGATTTGATATATGTGTACATTGCAAAAGGATTACCATAGTAGCTTTAATTAACACATCTATCATTTCACATAATTACATTTTTTTCTTTAGATGGTGAGAATGTCTTAAAATCTACTCTCTTAGGAACTTTCAAATATACCATACAATATAGTTAATTAGAATCATTATAGCATAGATTACATCCCCAGGACTTGTTTATCTTCTAACTGGAAGTCTGTACCCTTTGACCACCCCATCCATTTCCCCCACTTTCCACACAGATGTCTTTGACAACTTACCCTTAGCTCTCGCAGATATCTCCAGAAAAGGTAATATTTTCATGCCAGGCAACAGCCCAAGTTATTTTACACAGTATGGAGATACTTCACCCAACCTTAAAATTTCTCAACTGAGTCGTCTCTTCAAGATCATATTAAGTAGGTATCTAAAAAATCAAATACTCAAAATTCTGAATTTTTTTTCTTATAAGGAAAGATGTGTATATTAAAAGTAAATACAAATTTGCATCAATATCAATTTTATTACATAGACACAATTCTAGAAAAAAGCCTTTGTCAAAATATAATCCAAACTACAAGGTAGGTAGATATTCTCTTTCTCGACCTGACCCAGGCAATTGACATTACAGGATATAGATCCAGTTGCTGAATTTGATTATTTTTTCTGAATTTGATTTTATCCAAACTATATTGATCACAGCTTACATATCATTCTAAAAAGATGTTCATATGTGAGAATCTTCTGTGTTATCTAAACGTATTGCTTTTAGGACAACAATAACAAACAACTTCTACACTGCATGGTACAAACATTCAGAGGGAAATATAGCCTAAGGTAAATGAATATCCACTGTGTGGTACAATGACTCATCCACTGCAGATTGGTGGAAAGATGAAGTCATTGTTTGATGTTCAATAAAAGAGTTCAAATGACTAGGGCACACAAATAGGCAGTATGCCCTTTCAAATACTATTAATATCATTATTATAGATATTAGATAACCGAACTTGCAGTGCCTTGCTACTTACCTAGTAAATAGTGGCTTCAAGGGTACCCTCATTACAGTTTCAAGTCTCACACTCACTTGAGCTTAACCATCCCAAATTCTCTTCTTTGTTTAAGTTATTTTTAACTAAATTTGCTTAACTTAGTTATTTTATTTTCTTTTCACATATATATAAGGGTTGTAAATTTTTAAAAATACCAAATCTTGTGTTGGTATCCAGTCCCTATCCTTAAAATTACATAGTAGCATTTTGACCATTTTCTATTGTCAAAAGGATACTTCTTATGGTAATAAGTTGGAATCTTCTCATGGAAGTTTCAAAATTATTTGTGATATCTATTCACATTTTAAATCACATGTTGGAAATTCTTAATAAATGCCAAACAACATATATTTACAGATTAATACGTTTTCTATTAATGTGCATGTTTTAAAGTGTGTGTGTGCATATTTGTATAATCAAAACTTCTGCTTTTAATTCTTTTGAGTTCTTAATGTATCTTGTATAAAACAAGAATGTGACCTAAAATATCCTGCTTAACATAGTCCAACCTTCTTTTATTTGTCAAATTATTAATCATGGAAGAAAAATATAATTCCAAAAGGTACATATCCCATACATTGATTATCATTATTCCAGGGAAAATTAGGTGTTATAGTACAAAGTAGATAAAAGCAAAGTATAAATTTAGAATTTGCAAATATCTACACTAAAAGCACATAAAATTTTGATTTAAATTAATTATTAATTATAATGTTTAAAAAAAAAAACCTGAAACAGCAACACAAATCAAAACTCAGACTGGCAATAATTTGTTTGGGCATAGAATTAATTTGGGCATAGAATATTTTTCTAGATATGTTTCCTTAGGTAATAGAAACAAAAGCAAAACAACAACCAAAAAACAAAACCAAAAACCACCACCACCACCACCAACAACAACAACAAAAGACCAAAAAAACCCAGAAAAACAAACAAACAAACAAACAAACAAAAACAAAAATACTCTGGGACTACATAAAAAATTAAAAACAAACAAACAAACAAAATCTTTTACACAGTGAAGAAAACCATCATCAACAACAAAAAAGACAACCCACTGAATAAGAGAAAATATTTGCAAGTGATATATCCAATAAGTATTTTTAATATTCAAAATATATATAAAGAGTGTATACAACTCAACACTAAAGGGGTACCTGGATGTATGCATGCATATGCATGTATGAATATATACAACTCAACACTAAAAGGGCAACCTGGCTTGGTCAGTTAAACATCTGCCTTTGATTCAGGTCATCATCTCAGGGTCCTGGGATCAAGCCCCACATCAGGCCCCCTGCTCAAGGAGGGGCCTGCTTCTCTCTCTCCCTCTGCTCTTCCCTCTTCTTGCTCATGCTCTCTTGCTCTCTCTCACTCAAATAAATAAATAAATAGTTTTCAAGGGGGAAAAAGAAAATCAACACCAGATAATAATGAGATTAAAAATGGGCAGAGGAAATATCATGTTATACTTGTCAAAATGTCTAAAATTAAAGAGACAAGAAATAACAAGTGTTGGTAAGAATGTGAAGAAAATGGAACTTGTGAACATGGGAGAAGGTAAATTCGTACACCCATTATGGAAAATAATATTAAGGTTTCTCAAAAAATTAAAAAAATAGGATTACCATATGACCCAATAATCCCACTACTGAGTATTTACCACCCCCCCAAATGAGAACACTAATTTGAAAAGATATATCACTCTTATGTTTATTGCCTCGTTATTTACAATAGCCAAGTTTCGAAAGCAACCTAGATGTTCATCAATAGATGAATGGATAAAGAAGATGTCATATATATATATATATATATACAATGCAATACTATGTAGCTATTAAAAAAAGAGAGATCTTGCCATTTGCAACAAAATTGATGACTTAGAGGGTATTAGGCTAAGTGAAATAAGACTGAGAGAAATAAATACCATACGACATCACTTGCATGAGGACTCTAAAAAACAAAATAAATGAATAAACAAAAAACAGAATCAGACCAATAAATACAGAGGACACACGGATGATAACCAGAGGAAAGGAGATGAGGGAATGCACAAAGTGGGTGATGGAGATTAGGAGTTACAGGCTTCCAGGCACAGAATGAATAAATCATCAGAATAAAAAGCACAACATAGGAAATACAGTTTGATATTGTAATTGCATTGCATACTGACAGATGATAGCTACACTAAGGTGAGCATAGACTAATGTATACAGTTGTGGAATCACTATGTTATATTTTCAAAACTAATATAATATTGTGGTCAACTACACTCAAATAAAAGAAAGAAATAAATTTTTAAAAAGAAACAAAACTTTTAGACTGGAAAGTTTACAATTCAAATCCAGTGTTCCAGATTCAGAACATATTGTAGAGTCTCAAAGTACATTTACTAGGAAAACAAATAATAAATAATGAAGTTCATGGGAATAAAATAAAATATTTTCTTCTAGTCTATGGTAAAGAATTTGAGGAATTACAAATGCCCTTCATTTTAAACTGTTTGGAACTGGCTAGTTCCCTGACACTTCCTTGTTCTTCTTTATAAAACTTAGACACATAGGGCTCTGTTGTCCAACTGCCTTAAATCAAACCCAATTTACCTATCAAAAAAGTTGTATGACACAGGCTAAATTCCTCAAGTCTCTTAGTTTCTATTTCTATTCTTATAAAATAAATATAGTGATGCAAAGTATGTCAAAAATTAAAATGGTATTTCAATGAAATTATTTAAAAGTACTTGGCACATTTTCAAGCTTACAATAAACACTCACACAACTTAGTTGTTAAGTATTTTTTGTAATTTTTTTGCTAAGAAAATATCTGCCTCAACTAGTTGCATTATTTCACTTCTTTTAAGATGATATTGTTCTAGATATTATAGTTACAAATGTGTATTTAATCTATGCATTTAATAAAATTAGAGAAGCAAAATATCTGTATTTGCATAATGAAAACATAAGTAACAAAAAAAAAGTTAATTTACAAATAGCCAAAAAAAGACATTTTTAATAGAGGTTCAGAAGTATATGTTTATAATACTTAAATCTCCTTTTTTTTTTCATTTTTGTAAAGCAAACATTATATGTCACACAAACTTATCTCTTTTTTTACATTTTACATATTCCTGAGTTGGGAAAATACATATTTATACAAGGAATAATAAAAGCCAGTCATGTTGCATAATCTAGGGCAACTAGTCATAACCACATAAATGCTAAGCATTAAGTCAGAAATGATTTAATAATCAACATATTTATCACATCCATAAACCTCAGCTTGAATATGTTTTACATCATGGAGAGAAGAGTTCTTCATACATAAATGTCTGCAAAATAACAAAAAGCAGAAAAAACTAAAAACCCATAAAAATAATAACAATGGCTTATATGAAGAATTTTATTTCAAAAAATAAATTTCTGTAGTGATTTTTAAAATAAAATTCCTTTAGTATAGTAAAAGAAGTTTCAGAAATCAAATCTACCTGTCTACCCACTCATCCACCCATCCATCCACCAATCCAGTTGTCCATTCACAGATGCATACAGACATGCATACATAAATACATGAAATCAGAGAACACATAGCTTTTCAAGCTCTTTACAGTTGCATGTCAAGTTCTCATAATTCTTTACTAACTATAAAAAAGAAAATATCTAAAAATATCAAATGATCAAATTGAGACACTAAATTCTTTAAGAATCTTAAAGAGATTTTATGGTATAAATACAAAATGATGCATAATTACTAAAAATATTTGGTATTAAAGATCAAAACACACTTAAAGATAATTGACTCCACTGACCTCAATGGATGATCAAATACTTTACACTTGTTAAGCTACCATACTTGCTCTCCTAAAGTGTGACATGTATCCAAATCTTGTTCTTATAGTCAATCTTTTCTTTGCAAAGTGATATTATTCATTGACATTCTAGGATTAATTTCTACATGGTATTTGGAAAACTAAAACATGTATACTAAGTTTTCAAAATTTAAAAAAAAATCGTCAATACATTTTTATATTGAGGTTTAACTGACCAGTTATTAAATTTTATAACCCTGGCTTTTATTTATAAAACGATTATCTGCTGACAAAATATCTGTTCAGTAAACTAATGGATGTAGAGAAAGATAGTTGATAGATACATGAAGATAGAAAACAGATAAATAATAGTTGAATGGTAAATGAAAAGTTAGATATCATTCATATAAAGGAAACATTGAGGGGTTCCTGGGTGCTTCTGTTGGTTAAGTAACTGCCTTTGGCTCAGGTCATGATATCAAAGTCCTGGGATGGAGCCTGCATCAGACTCCCTGCTCAGCGGGGTGTCTGCTTCTCCCTCCCCCTCTGCTGCTCCCACTGCTTGTGCTCACATGCTCTCTCATTCTATCAAATAAATAAAATCTTTAAAAATAAATAAAGGAAACACTGATATTATTAATAATTATTATAAGATAAATTTTATAAATGCTGATCCAAGAACAGATGTTTTATAATTAGACTACTTTTATTTTCTCTGTTCATTCTTCTTTGCTTATTAAATTCAAGTATTAAATAAATCCCTTACCTGTTCAAATATCTATAATTTTTCAAGATAGAGAATATTACTGATAAATCTTTTATTTATATTTCTTTAATATTACTTATATATATATATTTTTTTTTCAAATTTTAGGAAACTTTGGAAAATACATTTCAAAATGCTGTGAAGGATTCCTCATCCTTTTAACTAAGAGTTGATGTGAGGAACTTCTCAGAAGTAGACTTTTTTGACTTTAAACTTTTTCAGTGCTTTATGCCACCCCAATTAAGCATCAGTCACTTTGATAGGTATATTGATACACTGAACAGGACAGATAAAAACATAGGGATATGGGGTTATTACATAGTAATAAGTCAACCTAAATTATTTATTTTTAATAAGAGAATGTGAAGTTTATCAGTAATATTTAGGTCCATAGCAAATGTAAAAGCCTGACTCATCAAGTCATCATATCACTCAGCCATTTCATAAGGAAAAATCTATGTGTACAATCCATTCCCACACACACCTCCATTAGCAGTATATCAGTGGAAAGACAACATCTGTCTATGCAGAGAATGTGAGAAATTCAGCAACTCAAGTGACATTTTTTTCATGTCTTTTTAGCTTCCTTAGCATCTAGGACTGCTAAGGACATTAATGATTACATTTTAAATTCTAAACCAGGTGCTTTGAATGGTTTCTTAATTCTGCTATATTCCAAAGAGATTTTTGTCATCATTAATAAAGAAAGAAAGAAAAGAAAAATTGAAACCTAAAACAGCAAAACTTCTAGAAAAGCTTGGAAATGTATTTTTCTCAGTAACAATAACATTATACTAATTTTCATTCCCTGTTGGTTTTTTTGCACAGAAAACAAAAACAAAAACAACAAAAAACATATATTTTTCTTAAGAAAATTAAAAAAAGAAAGAAAAATGGGAAATACTATTATTCATACCAATATATGCATAATAGAAGTACCAGAAGGAGAAGGAAGAAAGGAACAGGAAAAAAATATTCAAAGAAATAATAGCTGAACATTTCCCAAATTTACTGCAAAACAATAATTTTATATTTGAGAAATTCAAAGAGACCCAAGCAGTATCAACATAAAGAGAGCAACAAACAAGAAACAACACAGTTAAAATCTTGAAATAAAGACGAAGATTGAATGTTGAAATTAGCAAGAGAAAAGGACTCCTTACTTAAAAAAGAATGCCAATGAGATTAACAGCTGAGTTTTCAACAGAGACTGCGGACACCAAAGGGCAGTAGAATAATATTTCCAAAGTGCTAAAGAATAAAACTGTCAATATAGAATGGCTGCCTTAGTTTGCTATGGCTACCATCTTGTAAGTTGAAGAGCATAAATTTATTTCTTTCTTCCAGTTCTGAAGGCTAGAAGTCTAAGATCAATGTGCCAACAGTTTTGGTTTCTTCAGAGTCTTCTCTCCTTAGCTTACAGGTGGCTGTCTTCTTACTCTTCTTACTCTTACATTGTCTTTTCTCCATGTGTGCACATCTCTAGTGTCTCTGTGTGTGTTCAAAATTCCCCTTCTTATAAGAAAACACACCAGGCTGCATGATGGCCCACCCCCAATTTTCCTATCTCTAAATATAGTCACATTTTAAGGTACTGGGTATTAGGGTTTCCACTTATGAATTATGGGGAAACACCACTTAGTTGCTAATAGCCCTATACTCAGTAAAGGGTATCTATCTCTCAAAGACAAAGGAAAATAATTTCTAAAGTCAAATTAATTTCTCAAATAAACAGAAATGGAGTTTGTCTCTGACAGATCAGCCTTACAAGAAATACTGAAGAAAATTCTACATGAAAGCAAATAATCCCAGATGCTATTCAAATTCATTCATAGAGAAAAGCACTACCAAAGCTAATTATGTAATTACAAAACACTAAAAATGAATGTTTTGGGGAGATGCTTGGGTGACTCAATCAATTAAGTGGCTGCCTTCAGCTCAGGTCACAAGCCCAGGGTCCTGAGATGGAGTTCCACATCAGGCTCCTCAATCCATGGGTATCCTGCTTCTCCTGCCTGTTCTGCCTACAGCTCCCCCTGCTTGTGCTCTCTTTCTCTCTCTGACAAAGAAATAAATAAATAAAATCTTTTAAAAATGCATGCATATTTTTTGTATTTTCATAACTAATTTAGAAAGCAAGACTGTAAACGTATATGCACATAACATATTGCTTCGACTGTAATATATAGAAACATAATATGTGTATGATATATTTGCCAGTAAAAGTACAAAACAGACGGGTGGGAACAAAGCTCATATTGAGCTAACGACATAGTTACAGATGGTAAAGAAATGAGTATAGCTTTGTATCGTTGCATTTATCATATTCATAGATGCAAAACATTCAATAATAACCCCATACATAGTTCGAAAACTGACTCAAATAATTATATATATATATATATATGTGTGTGTGTGTGTGTGTGTGTGTGTGTGTATGTCCAATTCTAGAGAAACTACTAAACAACCCTTGAAATGTAGTATAAATCATTTAGGAAATTAACATGATTCATTAGGGAATATTCACTTAATGCAAAAGAAACTAGTAAAGGCGGGATATAAAGTAACAAAGACATGAGAAAAATAAAATGGAAAACATAAATCTAACCATATCCATGAAACATTAAATGAGGATAGATTAAATAACCTAATCGATACCAGAGATTGTCAAACTGGATAAAAAACATGATCCTACCATACAGTCGGTAGGTCTATAGGTGACATACTTCAGATCCAAAAATATAAATAGTTGGAACATAAAGGATGCAAAAAGATACATCAGGGACGCCTGGGTGGCTCAGTTGGCTAAGCAGCTGCCTTCGGCTCAGGTCATGATCCCACCGTCCTGGGATCGAGTCCCACATCGGGCTCCTTACTCCGCAGGGAGCTTGCTTCTCCCTCTGACTCTGCCTTCCACTCTGTCTGCCTGTGCTCGCTCTTGCTTGCTCTCTCTCTGACAAATAAATAAATAAAATCTTTAAAAAAAATACATCATATCCCAAAATATAAATAGTTGGAATGTAAAGGATGCATAAAGATATATCATAGAAATAGGCAACCACAAAAAAGCTGGAAAGCTGGAATTTCTATACTGATATCGTACAAAATAGATTTTAAAGCAAAAATGTTACTACTGATCTAAAATAGGAACAACTTACAATTATAAATTTGTCCTATCAGAAATATACAGAAACATACATGTATCTGTCAATAGTGTTTCAATAAACACAAAGAAAAAACTGAAATGAAAGGAGAAATAGATTATTCAACAATAATAGCTGGGAAAGTTATTCACCCCTCCTTTGATAATAGATAGAATAGCTAAGCAGAAAACCAACAAGGGAATAAAATACCTGAACATCTCTATAAATCAACTAGACCTAACAGACATCTATACAACACTCTTCTCCATCTGTAGAACATTAGAATATACATTTTCTCAAGTGAACATGGAACTCTCCAGGACGGAGCATATGGTAGGTCCTAAAATAAACATAGTAAACTTAAAACAATAGATACAATACAAAACATATTCTTCAACCAGAATGGAATACAAGGTATGTTCTCTGAACAAAATGAAAATTAGAAATCAGTAACAGGTTGCACCTGGATGGTTCAGTTGGTTAAGCGACTGCCTTCACCTCAGGTCATGGTCCCACCATCCAGGGATTGAGCCCCACATCGGGGTCTCTGCTTAGTGGGAAGCCTGCTTCTCCCTCTCTCTCTGCTGCTCGGCCTGCTTGTGCTCTCTTGCTCTCTGTGTCAAAAAAATAAGTAAAACTCTTAAAAAAATATTTAAATAATCAATAACAGAAAAATGAGAGAAATTCACCAATATATGGTAATTAACACATTCTTAAACAATGTGTCAAAGAAGAAATGAAAAATAAAATAAAAAAAACTACTTTGAGGGGCGCCTGGGTGGCTCAGTGGGTTAAGCCTCTGCCTTCGGCTCAGGTCATGATCCCAGGGTGCTGGGATCGAGCCCCGCATCGGGCTCTCTGCTCAGCAGGGAGCCTCCTTCCTCCTCTCTCTCTGCCTGCCTCTCTGTCTACTTGTGATCTCTCTCTCTGTCCAATGAATGGATAAAATCTTTAAAAAAAAAAAAACTACTTTGAGATATATTTATTATTTATTAAATGCAGTTATATCAGTGCCTCAATAGAAGTTTGTAGTTATAAATGCCTGTATGAAGAAAGATAAGAGATCTCAAATTAATAACCTAAGATATCCTTAAGATATCATTAATATCCTTAAGATAATGGAAAAAAATCAAAGTAAACCTAAAGCAAGTAGAAAGAAGAAAATGATAAATATTAGAGAAGAAATCAATACAATAGAGTATAGAAATATAAATGTATGTCGAAGTAGGACAGGTGTTTTGGATTAGAATGTAATAGTAGAGTGTGGAGATAGAGTAATTTGAAATATATGCTGGAGGTAAATCAGTAGACTTTTGTGATGGAATGAACTCTAGGTCAAATATTAGAAAATTTCAAGGCTAACTCCTAGCTTTCTGGCCTGAAAAATAGCAAGCTAAATAGAACACATATTTCACTAAAATCAGTAATGATAATGGAGGAAAGGAAACAGTATGGGAAACCTAGGCTAGGAAATAATATTTTCTGAATAACTGAAAGAAGACCAGAACAATGGAGGAGTAGTAGAAAAGGCTGTATTAGAGGAATTAAGTGGGGAGCAGAGAAGTCAGGGACTCATACAGGTCATAAATAAAATCAAACGGGGATCCCAAAGTTAGATTTTTTTAAAGATTTTATTTATTTATTTGACAGACAGACATCACAAGTAGGCAGAGAGACAGGCAGAGAGGAAAGGAAGCAGGCTCCCTGCTGAGCAGAGAGCCCGATGTGGGGCTCAATCCCAGGACCCTGGGATTGTGACCTGAGCTGAAGGCAGAGGCTTTAACCCACTGAGCCACTGAGCCACCCAGGTGCCTCTAAAAGTTAGATTTTAAATAGTGTAATATTATGACTGAATGACCAGTATTGCCATCTTATGCAGAACAGATGAGAAGGCAAGAGTGGAAAATGGTAGACCTTTTAGGAAATTATTTCATAGTGTTGGCAAATAAATTTGAGCTGAATGAAGACTTGTCAATGAGGATAATACGGTAGATTTAAGATATGTTTTGGAGTAACGAGGGACTTCCCAATATTTTGATGCACAGAGGCTGAAGGAATTGGAGCAGTCAAGGATAATACACAAAGATCTGTTTTCAAACATGGTGAGTCAGGAATCCATTTGTAAAACTGGAATATGGTAGGTTGACTAGACTGATTCAATATAAAACATGGAATATCTAAGTAACATTGCTCACATATAGAAAAAAATGACATTCAATATATTTGCAAATCTAAATCATAAAATATGAGCTACAGGATACAGACACTAATGTCACTTACAGCCATTAGCATAAAGCTTATACTCAAAGCTAAGGAATTTAAACTCACCTAGAGAGTGTTAAAAAATTGAATAAAAAATCCAGTATTGGGCATGTGAGCCACTATTATTTACTGTTTGAGAAGAGAAAAGGAAAGAAAAAATGGGATGAAAAAGTCCGTTTGAAAAACTAATGGAGAAGAAGATGAATAGATTTAATGGATGGATGCCAAAAGTCATATGTCATATTGTAATAAAGAAGTGATGGGAAGGAATAAGCTGAGATAGTTTGAGCTTAAAATTTTGGCTGTGAATTTTGGCTTTGAATTATTGAAGAGAGATTTACAGTAAAGGAAGAGTGTATTTTATTATGAAAGTTAATAAAATATCTTTATGTGACCCTTGTAATAACCCAGGATAATGGGCAAGATGGATAATGAAGAAAAGTTAGTAACCAAATGGTGATGTTTCCGTGAAGCTGGAGGCTGGGAATAGGGATACAACTAGAGAGATTGGCCTTGAGAGCAAGACAAACATTTCTTTCTTTTTAATAAGAAGGAAAGAAAAAATGGGACACCTGGGTGGCTCACCTGGCTAAGAGGCTGTCTTCAGCTCAGGTCATGATCACAGGGTCCTGGGATCAAGTTCCACATTGGGCTCCTTGCTCTGCAGTAGCTTCTTCTTCCTCTGCCCTCCACTCTCTCTGTTTGTGTTCTCTCTCTCTCCTTCTCTCTCCCCCTCTGGCAAATAAATAAATAAGATCTTTAAAAAAAAAAAAAAAAGAAGGAAAGAAAAGGATGTTGCAGGTGCAGTTAAGATATATGTGATAAATAATTATCTTTTGCCAACTATTCTCAGATAGTTGCAGAATACTTTAGGAAAAAGAAATAATATTTATTTGGATTTGAACTTGTGCCAAGGCTCTTGTTATATCCATTTAGACTAATTAAAAGATCCCATGAGGTAATAATTACTCTTCCCATTTTCATAAGCTGAGAAAGATTAGACACCTTTCCCAAGAGCATAGAATTAGGACAGAGGAAGGATGAATTCCAAGCCCAAGTTTTAGGTATTCATTATACTGGTTTTCTTGTGAGAATTATATTTAAGTTGATCATAAACCTAAGGGAGGTATATAATATAAAATTTAACTGACTTAGCTTAGTTCCAAGGAAAGCAAAAATATTAGCCTTTATAGTTGCAAGGAACTAACCAAGAAGTGCTGGCTATGAACAGTGTGTGTGCGTGCGTGTGTGCGTGTGTGTGTGTGTGTGTGTGAGAGAGAGAGAGAGAGACAGAGAGAGACAGAGAGAGAGATTATCCTGAATTTAACTGCTTTATATCATTTTATGTAGAAAAACCCATTTAAAAACATGAACTGAGCAGATTTGAAAAAGCACAAATTCAGAAAGATATTTAGAATTCCACATCTTGGAAGAATGAAATCTTAAGATTATAGTTATCAATGATTCTACCACATATCTATTCCAAACACCCATATCCAAGAAGTAGATCCCAGGAGACTCCATGGGCTGCCGCGCTAAGACAGAATCAAGCAAGGAAACCTGTCAAGATGTTATTACTCTTTACTTATCTCATCATTAACTAAATCTTTCAAAGAAACCTAACCTACACAATCACATTTTAGAACAATATAAATATACTTTTATTTTTCAAACCAACAGATTTGGTTTTTGACTGAGTTAATTGGCAGTTGAATGTCACTGAGAATAAGAATAAGAACAGCAGAATGGGAAGAACTGAAGAACTCAAATTAATCTTAGTCAATACAAGATTTTTATTTTATTTATGTTGCCACAGAAGTTTATAAAATACAAATTCATTGCTTGAAGCATAGTCATTCTACAAAGATACTCCCTTTCTATTACAATAATGAGTGCTACTGGAAGCTTAAGTGCACACTGGGTAATTAACATAGTAAAGAGTTATTAATACATTAGGGACACATGTTTATTTTGTCTTGCTGGGCACCATTGATTTGAATAAAGTGTTTTATAATTTATTCAATATATACTTCTTATTTCCCACTGTTTGGTTTTGGCTTAAATCACTAGATTTAACATCAGTCATAGCTTTCATTTTTATACTATTATCATTAAAATTCAGTTTAATTAGAATGCACCATATTGGATTTGGAGTTGCTGATTTGGAGACTTGAAATATATTCAACCACACATGTCTGAAAAACAACAACAGTAACAAAAAGCCTTTGATGCCGACTAATTTGATGAAACACATTAAATACATTTCTTAAATTTAATCCCCTTATAAATTTTAAGTCATCTAAATACTTAAAAAATAAATCTCACTAAACTTTAGTTTCCCCTTTTATCCATCCATGTATTTATTACTAATGCCAACTTTGACAAGCTCTAAACAGTAAATTAGAAAACATAATATTTAATTATCACTACATGTTATTCAAATTATAAAATCTTGATTAAAAAAGAGGTTAATTTATGGATTTGAAAATAGAAAAGGAAATATTTTACATTTGATGATTCATGTTATCCATCAAAATCTTAAGTATCCACTGAAACATGTGGAAAAATACATCCGTTCTTTGGTCAAGGTGTTCCGTCGGTGCAATGCTATTCAAATAGAAGATGAGGGAAGTTTTAAGTAGTTAATAAAATCCGTTGACCTTCTCTCACTATGAAGAATTTCATTTAGAAAAAGCAGAGCATACATACATAAAAGAACTGTGTGTTTCCCATTATTTGTTGTAGGTGGCTACCCCTTCTCTTGGGAATTAGGCTCACATTATATTTTCTCAATCTATATCTAGATTTTTGCTCATTAATTTTTTTTTTTTTACTTCGGTTTTGAGAAAAGAGAAAAAATGCAAAAACGGAGGTCAAGTGGGCATGATGGTGGTACAATGTAGTCTAAAACTAACATTAAAATTTCATGAAAGCTATAAAAATTAAGGAGAAAGGGACAGAATCATGAGGGACTCTAACCAATGCACGCTGAGGATCATGCAATTCCATTTTTTCCCCAGTATTCACAGCCCTGGAAATAAGAGATTAGAATTTAGTCCTGCAGAATTGTACTAGGTGTTAATTTCCAAATCACAAATTGCTCTTTGCCCTTGCTATACATTAGGATCATCTGTAGACTCCTAAGAGTATGAAAATTGAATTCCAATACTGACTAGATATTCTGTATTAATTAAAATACTAATATTTCACCTATTAAATTGTCACTACTTTAAAGACTAATGCATGTGCTAGAAATGGGTAATGAACTTGTTGAGATATAAATAGTAAAATGCTGTCTCACAAACCAATGAGTAATGATACACTTAAATATTTACTTATAATTATGTAACTCTAATGATATGTAATAAACTCAGATACAGGTAAAAGTTTCAATGGTGACTTGGATCTGATTTTGAAATTATTCATGAGAAGATGCTATGAGATAAATAGAACATCGTTTTTTATACTTTTTTGTCTCTAGAGAGAAGGGTATTTGTAATTCAATAAATTAGTAATATAAAACATAACTAGAGTGTTTTGGAGTATTCATAATAACTTAAAAACAGAGTATCTATAGTACCTAAAAGTATCTATAACTTTCCCATTGAGAGAAAATCCTGATTTGTATGCTAGTGGCTGAAACCAAGACAAATTTCCTCAAAAGGATTTATTTGACCTTTCTTTAGGAGAAACTTCTTTTGTTAGGAGAAACATCTCCTAAAGAAAGCACGTGTAGGGGCACCTGGGTAGCTCAGTGGGTTAAAGCCTCTGCCTTTGGCTCAGGTCATAATCCCAGGGTCCATGGATTGAACCCCGCATGGGGCTCTCTGCTCAGCGGGGAGCCTGCTTCCCCCTTTCTCTCTGCTTGCCTCTCTGCCTACTTGTGATGTCTGTCTGTCAAATAAATAAATAAAATCTTTAAAAAAAAAAAAAAAAAGAAAGAAAGAAAGCACGTGTAATATGATGGGAAGGGTATGGTTTGTTTGTATCTATTTTATTCTATGTCTTTAAAATTCAAGTCAAAGAAGTGATTCCAAGAAAGATTTTGAGACAGTATTGAGCAGTCATTAAAATAAGGAAAGATCTTGGATCCAGACTTGCTGGGCTAATATTCCAGCCATGCCATTCCTTTTTTTTTTTTTTTTTTTTTTTAAGGTTTTATTTATTTATTTGACAGAAAGAGAGAACACAAGTAGGCAGAGCAGGAAAGTAGAGCGAGAAGTACACTTTTCGCTGAGCAGGGAGTCTAACTCGGGACTCGATCCGATGACCTTGGATCATGACTTGAGCCAAAGGCAGACATTCAACCATCTGAGCCACCCAGGTGCCCCTAGCCATGGCATTCCTAAATTATAATGCAGGCAGGTCAGGTCTGAGAACCCAGGAGTATCCTGCAGGATTAGCCAAGAGGGTCCTTGGCTTTGTGGAGGATGGAAATCAAATGCTGGTCAGCATAAAGTGAGAGCAGAGTTTACTGAAGATGCAGATAAAGCAGGATAAAAACAGAACATCTGGGAGAATCTGAAAGGAAAGGAGCATGAGTCTCCTGTTTGCATGAGGTCTGGGGTTTTTACTGACAATTACGGTCTCGTTCTCATGTCCTCTCAGGAATCCAGGAACTGATCAGAACAAGGACAGTGCCCAGGTCTCTATCATAAACCACTCATTTTTGTGAGCCAGGGGTCTTGGTTTTGAGATGTCTAGCATCAGTGGTCTGGAATATGCACATGATGGCCTTGCCTGGTCATTCCCCATATATTATCTGTTGGGCTGGAAGTCTCCAAAGGGATTTGGAGTTAATGATAATTAACTCCATATCCCTTATAAGGAGGACTTACATTTAAGCATATGCAGGGTGGAAGTTCAGGTTCTAGCAAGAATGAAAGCTGGAAAAAAAGCAAAGGAAAAAAATAAACCAAAACAGCTTTTTCTTTCATGGGGTCCCTTTTGTTTCCCTGTCTCAATATGATCTTGGGCAGATTGCTTATTTCAGCAGAAGATAATTGTAAAGATGAACTGAATTTATACATATGAAGTTCTTAAAAATTTACTGGGCTCCCTGTAAACCCTATATAATTAATGCAACATCAGGCACAGATTTAATAGAGTCCCATTTTATTTGGATCAACTTAAGATCAACAAATAACAATATCTGTTCCCACAAACATAGAAAGGAAAGAACCAAATATTGATGGTGGTTACGTGACTGGATGCTGTTCAGTGACTACAGGATTCATCAGTGACCTCAGAAGACTAGAGCAGAACAAGATATTAGACATCAGATTTATCAGTCTCAGCCTACCGCTTTTTGATTTTAGAAGAATCAGCCCTAAGTTAACAGCACTTTCACTCAAGTGAGTGTACTTTCCTGTAAAACTATACACATATTAGGCAATCACATTATATTTCAGCTTATTAGGTAAAAAAATCGTTAACAGTACTAAAGTAATTCTGTTTGCAAGTGAAGCTTTGAATCTGATTTTGGTTCAATAAAACATATTTGGGTATAATCACACCACATTATAATTCAAAAATATGTATGTAAACATCTGTTTTGACTGGAATATAAATGATTTCTTTGTGGTGAAGTGCCATGCTAATGAGCTCGCAGCTAGCAGAAGTCTAAAGCTTGTTCAAATATTCCATTAGCTGAAGTTAAGCTAAGCAATATCAGTCTGGAGTTTGGAAATAAAAGTTGTTATATTTTCTATTTATTAATAAAAAATTTAGTGGTAGAAAAATCTGAAACAATTGAAAAATGTAAATAATCAGCAGCTCATTCTCACATTTAACAACTTGTTCTAGTATCAACAACATAGTCTAAATATTTGGATTCTCAGTTAAATATCAAAAGCCTTTTCCAAGTTTTGAATGAGCTTCGTATTTGCTTACAACCTTTAAATATTCTGATAAAAATGTCAATTCTAATAACACACTGTTTCATTGCTTTTTAATACATATGTTATCACAGCATAGCAATTTTTCTCCAGTTCCATCCAGCATTGGAATCTCCTGATACAGAAGACATTTTCATTTTTTTCCATTTCTTATTTTATTTTATTATTACAAATCTTTTAATTTTTTAATTTTTTTTTGTGTTTGTTTGTCATCATACAGTACATCGTTAGTTTTTGATATAGTATTCCAGAGTATTCCAAGTATTGTTTGCATATAACACCCAGTGCTCCATGCAATCCGTGCCCTCCTTAATACCCACCACCAGGCTCACGCCTCCCCTCACCCCCCTCCCTTTTAAAATTCTCCATTTGTTTCCCTGGGTCCAAATTCTCTCACGGGTTGTCTTCCACTCCAATTTCTCTAACAAATCTTATAAGAACATTAGTCTGAATAAATCTTCAACTTACGAACGTTATCAAACCACAAAAAACAATGAAATGCATCTGCTAGACACTGTAGTCAATTGGTGATTTGGTAAATAAAGATATTAAAATGATTTAATCCCAAATTTTCATGTAACTATCAGCACATACATCTTAATTGCTGAAGGTTACTGTAAAATAACCCAATAGAATTTCAGTGTTGTGACGGAACTAATTTGTTTTCTTTTTCTATTTTTGAGTCAGGCAATGATTATGTTTTGCTGTCAAGTAATTGCAATATATATTACCTGCAGTTTGGGGAGTTTATTTTTTTAAAAAAACCTGTTTCTTCATCTAAAACAACTCTAAATACATATATAAATATGTAATAAAATATCGTGCAATTATTTGTATTTTTATTTTAATAAATATAGTGATATTGGTAATTTGTTTATTAAAAAATGCATAAACCAAAAATTAACTATAAAATATAAGAAGCACCAAATTTTATTTCTTGGAAGTTAAGAGTGCAAGTGGTAGTTGAGAAGGAAAAAAAGTTTATGATAGTAGAGAGGAAAAGAATAACAGATCAGAGAATCTAGTCTAGTGATTTTAACCTGAGCAGATTTATCCAAACATGAGTGATTCAATGCCAACAAAAAGAAGCCCCAGGGCACTGGGCAGGTTTTGCATTCAATAGTCACATGAGAGAAACAGGAAAATAGAGGAAAGCAAGACAGAAATTTGGAGCAAATTGTATAAAGCCTGTCAGTCTAGAGGGAGAGAGTGGATATTTTCCAAATGTTGGTTAGAAGTAATCAAATAACTTCAGTTCACACGGGAAACTTTCATGTTTAAACAGTATTTAAATAGAAAACAAAGGCACTGCCAGTTGCTTCTGTCAATGGAGATCTGAAAATATTGAAACTCCATTTTAATCACTGAGATCTCGTTATTTAAAAATGGTATTGCATCAAAATCTCTATTTTCTAATGTCCTCAAATTCAACTCAATTTCACTTGTATTCTTTTGATTCCCACCAAGCTTCCCAAAGTAACTTTACGCAAGTAAGTTCATTTGAATGGTACAGGATAAGATAAATCTCCCAGTCTGCAGAGCAAAAGGACAACAGTCCAACAGAACACTCATTCGGCCATTTGAACACTCATTCGGCCATTCGAACACTCATTCGAATCTGGAAATACCCAGTCTTTGGTACCACAGAACATGCATCTCAATGGTGTACGAGGATTAACAGAATATTGAGTCTCCATGAGCAAATTAAAAATGGTATAATTCGGTTATTCATGTCACTTGATATGTGCAAGCTGCTCTAGGTGTTGCTGATAGAGTGGTGAACAAAAAAGAGTCCCAGTCTTGTTTCATCATGCTTTCATTATAGGGGGAAGAAAGAAATTAAATCAACAATATGGTTTCAAGAAGGTACTCAAGAATAACAATAATAAGGTCAAATAAAGGGTTTCACAAGCAAAGAATCTTCATTTTACACAGAATGGTCTATGATATACTCCTGAGAAAGGTGAAACCTTATCAGGGAACTAAGAGAAAGCAGTCAAATGCTATGCAGACACGGGGCGCCTGGGTAGCTCAGTGCGTTAAAGCCTCTGCCTTCGGCTCAGGTCATGATCCCCGGGTCCTGAGATGGAGCCCTGCATCAGGCTCTCTGCTCAGCAGGTAGTCAGCTTCTCCCTCTCTTTCTGCCTGCTGCTCTGCCTACTTGTGATTTCTATCAAATAAATAAATAAAATCTAAAAAAAAAAAAAAAAAAAAAAAATCTATGCAGACAGATGGGACCTGGGACCGGGGTTAGAGTGCCCCCGTCAGAAGGCAAACCATCTATTCCTCACATAAAGCCCCCTACGTGTCTTTGAAAAGGAACGAGAGATGAGTGAGACTGGAAAAGCGTTTGGCTTTTCTTCTAAAACAAATCTATTAGGCAGGTATAGCACGGATTTCTCCTCTACTGAAGCACAGGGCACAGGATCATTTGGCACCTTCTGAACATTCATTGTGCCTGAATCTTGTCACATTTTCCTGGAAACCTTGCCTTTGCCATGAAAGTTTTTTGAACTGTGAAATCAGTTCAAAATAGTGAGTAGCTCTAAGGATCATTAGGAAAAATATGGATTTTCCATAAGATAGGTTAATCATAAGGGAATTCTATTTTGGAAGTGTGGTCTTTTGAAACAAAGGTAATTATCATTTTGACTCGCTATAAACTAAATTCAGGCAAACGGTATTTAAGGCCTAATTATGTGGATTATCTTTATTATTCTGATAGCTTTATTTTCTAAAGGACCCAGTGAAGGGAGAGCTATAAAATTTAAAATATCAGATGTTTGTAAATGCTTAAAATACAGTGAAATAGTTCCATTTTAATCTAGTTTATTGTTGTTATCTAAATGTAGTCTAATTTGTCATGGTACTTGCTAAGTTGATTTTGCAGTTATTATAACATTGACTTCTGTGCAGTTCAGAGGCAGGAACATTGGACTGAGAGGTAAGTGACATGGATTCAAGGTCAAGTCAACTATTAAGTGGCTGTAGCCCTGCTGTAAATACCCTTTAAGCTACCATTTCTTCATTTATGTCAAAAAGGAATACCTGTTATCTGGTTCCTTACAGAGTTATTTTGAAGAATAGAGGGAATAATGTATGAAAGTGATCTTTGAAAATTGTAAAGCACTGTTCAAATGAAAGCTATTATTATACTAACAAATAGATGATTTAATACTGACATTTCTGCGTGATGATAGGAAGCCACTCTGTTAAGGAAATATCTCAATATGTCATTCCACTAGTATAACATTATTAAATTATCATTATTTTTAAGAGAAATGAAAGAACTGCTCTTTATAATAATGTCATACTGTCAATTTAAATTCTGCATGCTACTAGTTTTCATGAATAGATTATCCAATTATGATGCCCAACATCTCATGGCTTTGTGAAAAAAAGAATGTAGTCACATAACTGTGAAGTTATATGTTTAGGTTTAACAGGTACTCTGTACCTAGTAAGAAAAGGCCAAAAAGCCAGATTTTTCTACTGATTTCTACTAAAAGAATATGTAAAATTTATAAAAATATCTAAGCAGATAAATTTACTGGCTTCTACAGGTCAGGCGAGTTCAAGAGTTAAGAGATACCAATCACCATAGTGGTTATCACCAAAATAAGTTGTAATGATCAGTTAGTAAAATCTGCTTAAACTCATTATATATGTATTGTATATTATATAATATGCATTAAGTTATATATCAGCCTTTAAAAAAGGAAATTCTGCAATCATGCTGAAATTGACAACATGGATAAATCTGGAGAATGTTATGCTAATTGAAATGAGCTTGTTGCAATAAATGGTTACTGTAGTTCCACTTAAATGAGATATCTAAAATAGCAAAACTCATAAAACATAGAAGAACTCAAGCAAAAATCATAGAATGATGGTTGTCAGTGGGGAGGAGAAAACTGGGAGTCAGTTAACAGATAACAACGTTTTAGTTACACAGGACAGGTTATGTTGTAGAGCTCTAATGTACAAATGTGATACCTATAGTTGACAATATTACATTGTTTACCTAAATATTTGTTGAGAGTAATTTCATATTAAATTTTCTTACCATAATCTAAACTATACATACGTATTTATCTGTCATTCTAAATTGGCTATTAAAGATAACTATATTGATTTATTCATAAGGGAATTTGTTTTCCTGTTATCATCATTTTTTGTCATATATTCACCAACATATCACTTATAGTGGACATATATGGCTCAGTTTTCCAAGTACATAATTTTGTAGATAAATGAAACTTCTATTCAAATCAGTTTATATATATAAGTGTGTGTGTGTGTGTGTGTGTGTGTGTGTGTGTGTAATCAAATTGTTTTGGTTACAGTAACAGAAAAGGAAACAGATTAATTTTGTTTTTCTTTTTATAATTTTGGGAAATGGTTCAGATATGATCTTCACATAAAAATATGTGTTGGCTTTTGGGATTATTGTAAAGTACATCTCTACTGTACTTGAAAGAATCAGAGATTAATGACATACCTTTACGCCCGCATGGGAGATGTAGGCAATGCAAAAAGAGAAGCGAGAGAAGTTTAACCTCATCCGTATGAAGTGATTCATATTTTAAGTGTATACAGGACACTCATAATATTATCTGTGGAAATTCTTTGAATTTTGATAATACCTCCTATGGTTATTGTCTCAGAACACATATAATACAAAAATTAGCTTGGGCATGTTCCAACAACAACAACAAAAAATTCTCTAGGTGGTTTGCATATTTTAGGCCACCTTTTTGTTTTTGTCACCCAACTATTAGTCTTTAAACACCAGCAAATAAGCAAAACAACAACAAGGACAACAGCAACAAATCCTGCTCCTTCTTTGCTTCTTTATACTAATTTCCACTTCAGTTTAGGTTGTATCAATGTTGTTAATCTGAAGTTGTTAGAAGAATTTCTTGAGGTCAAGGTAAATATGTAAGAAAAACATTTTTTTTACATGTCTGGGAAAATTTAAGTACTTTAAAAACTCCTATTATTATATATATAGTTAAAAGACCAGGATTTATCATTAAACTTTTCACAATCCATTAAACACAAGATAAACAGATATATATTTCTATCTTGCTCAATATCACCAGTCTTATTTCTTTCTAGTTTTTAGATTTTCACTCTCAAAAAGAGAGTGTTAAAGTTTTGTTGAATTTTAAAGTAACTCATGTAAGATTAAAGAAAGTAAATAACATCTCTTAAACACAACTGTATTTGATCAAACGATGGACATACATACCCTTAAAACAGTTAGAGAAGTAGTTCTCACTTCACATTTCACTTTTATACACAGGAGGAATGTAGGATTCAGGAAGGTGAAGCAGAATGATGGAGCCTTTCAAATGTTTCTCAAAATTCTGAGAAATTGTGAGAAATTATAGTTTCAGCAGGATGTTGGTATTCTAAATTTACCTGCAACTTATTTGTACTTTCAACATCATAAAACCTTCAGACATCTATGTATCTATGGTAGATATTGCATTGATTTCACTCTTGTGCACTCTCAATGTCTGATAACCTGACTCTTTATTTGGTGTCATCGACCTCCACCTTCTGTGTACCTTTGTTCATAAGCAACACTTGTTTGCTTTTATGTATCTTTTCAAGTTTAATGTATTTGAAGTTGTACTGAGGCTCCTCTAGTCTTATTTCTCCCTTGCAATGTGACTTATCATCACATCAGCTATCATCACATTGGCTATAAGATACAAGTAATTAAATAAAAAATATATTTTTTAGTAGACCCAAATCATTCTAAATATTGTGCAGTTAATTTTCACATTATGTTAAATTCATATCTTTCGAACTCTGCCTCGCACAGACACATTCACAATATGTGAAGATAGCAAGAAATGGTACATCTTTCAATTTTCAGGACAAGATTTTAAAAATCTATTCCAATTAATAATAACTAAAAATATTTGACATTTTACAGAAGGAATACTTTTTGCAGATAGTACTTATTATTATCTAAATTTAATAATACTATTGGGCAACTGGGTGGCTCAGTCAGACAAGTGATTGACTCTAGATTTTGGATCAGATCAAGATCTCAGGGTTGTGAGATCGAGCCCCACATCAGGTTCCATGCCGGGTCTGGAGCCTGCTTAAGATTCTCTCCCTCCCAACTCCACATCGCTTGTGCTTGTGGACACTAACTTATTAAAAAAAACCTGCTAAAATTAACAAGGTTATGATTAGACATATATCATCAAATATGGGGATACAGGAATATGAGTTATATATAAGTAAATTTTCAATTGGCAAGCAAAATCTTCACAGTCACTAAATTTTCCATATTGGAAAGAGACTATTACACTTAAAAGTAATAAGATGAATTTACTAGAGAAATAGAATTAATAGAGAGACAGAATTAAAACTTTAGTAATATAGCAGTTTTCTTGGCTAAAATATGCTGGAATTGGAAACAGATTATTAATGTTAAGAATAAGAATATGTATTTTCTTTTATTTCCTTCTTTTTAAAAGATTTTATTTATTTGTCAGAAAGAGAGCGCAAGCAGGGTGAGCAGCAGGCAGAGGGAGAAGCAGTCTTTCCCACTGACAGAGAGCCCTATGTGGGGCTCGATCCCAGGACCCTGGGGTCATGACCTGAGCCGAAGGCAAAGCTTAACCGACTACGTCACCCAGGTGTACCTACATATGTATTTTCAACTGAAAAGTTAGTGTACTCTTCCTAGAAGTATAAGACCAAAAGGAAAGATGTATGCAGTCAAAGAGAAAGCGTTATAACATGTAATTTAAGGTATCAGAAAGCCAGATGGCAGGAATTTCCAACAACTATAATTCTCACCCTGTTTCCTCCCTGCAGAGCTAAAAAATACCACATATCTGGTAAATAGCATCCCCAGAAAGAAAAACAAGACTAACTCGAATAGAATTTTCTAACAGATTCAAAACCTACCTATTTCTTTTTCTCCAACTTAAACTACTAGGAATTTGTTATGGGGATCTTCCAAGTTCAAATATAATAGTAACTGAAATAGTTTCTCATTCAGGAGAAGACATAAGATTAAATAATAAATTTATGATAGCTAAAGATATTCTGATGTTTAAATAAAAAGATGTACAATTTAATTATATCTATATCTATACACACACAGCAAAACTGAATTTCTCTAAGTGATAAAAATAGAAATATTAAGTAGCATTTATTGGGTAAATACTATGCCAAAGCATTACCTTAAAGAAAAATAAAGTGCTTTGCTTAATATTTGGAGTAGAGTAAGCACTCGGTCATATTTAGGTAATATCATGTCCCTATTTTCCAGCTGTAGCAGAGTGTTTCACTCATGGGAATTCAGCTCTCAATGTCTGATAACCAATGTCTGATGACAATCTTCAGTTTGTATGGTCAGGAAACCCATATATGTAAAGGGATAGTAAACTATATGGTTATATGGTATACACAAAAGGTCAGGAAACTGTGGTAAAGGGACCATAACTAGTTAGGCATCGGCTTTGTTTTTTTGTTTGTTTTGTTTTTGTGTAAAGATTTTTTAAAAGTTGAAGTGATTTAAAAAGAATAACAGGGAAATAATATATCATATAAATAAGCTTTATAAGAAATTAAAATTCAAATTTCCAGAAAATTTTATTGAAACACAGGCACATTCATTCATTTATGTATTTAATGATTGTTTTAGTCCCATAATACTAGAGTTTAGTATGTGTGATAGAACTTGTGATAGTTCAGTGATGTGGTTATAACTCAATAGAATTCATATTTTATTTTTTTATTATCAGCCCATGCTGATCATGTCAAAATAAGAAAAGAAGATAAAAGTGGGCTTCAGTGTCACACTTTCAAAAGGAGAAAATGTTGACTATTTTGTTCAGTTTTTTTTTTTTTTCAGCATAACAGCATTCATTATTTTTGTACCACACCCAGTGCTCCATGCAATCCGTGCCCTCTATAATACCCACCACCTGGTACCCCAACCCCCCATCCTCTGCCCCTTCAAAACCCTCAGATTGTTTTTCAGAGTCCATAGTCTCTCATGGTTCATCTCCCCTTCCAATTTCCCTCAACTCCCTTCTCCTCTCCATCTCCCCATGTCCTCCATGCTGTTTGTTATGCTCCACAAATAAGTGAAACCATATGATAATTAACTCTCTCTGTTTGTTATCAGTTTTGATGGCAGAATATTGTATTTATTATACAATGAAACTAGACATTATAGCACCATCACATTGTTCTCATATCATTGGAAAGCAGCAGTTAGAAAAGTTAGAAAGTTAAAATGGAATATTGCATCATATAAGAATTTCTTTACAAAAAAAAAAAAAGAGAGAGAGAGAGAGAGAGAGAAAGAAAGAACCTACCTTGAACAAAACTAGTTTCTGCGCAAGTCATTTTTTGTTAAGCAAGGGAAGGTATTTGCTGATGATTTCTTTAAATGGATCTGATTGCAATAACTAGAGAAATGTATCCAGAAAAAGCTACTTGTTAATACCATTAGCCTTTTGGTGAGAACAGTTGTTTGAAGAGTTAAAGACATAAGACGCAGCATTAATATTCATTTGAAAACAAGGCAAGTAGTTTTCAGAAGTTTGTTTTTTCTTTTATTAAGCCGACACATGGTACCTATACTGGTGAAATGTTTATTTGAAGAGTCAGTGCAAAGTATATTCCTCATCGAACAGCTACATGTGAGAATATTTTCAAAGAAATTGAGATAACAGTAATATAGTACAAATTCATGTGGAACCTGCTGAAATGTGTTACAGCTGCTGGTAAGGAAAATATATGTGGAACAAAAAAAGACATATTTGGACAAATTCTCAAAGTTTCTGAAAATGGCAGGTGTTTATAGCATATGGTTTTCCACTGCATTATTCTTGAGTGATACTTTGTGAAAAATATGTAAATCTATCATGTGTTATTGAGCAAACAGTATCAGTGATGAGTTTCTCTTGTTTCTATGGACTTAAACTTCATTAATTCCATGAATTTTTTGTAGAAATAGAAGTTGAATATCCTTACTGGAGTTACCACATGGAAATCTTGTCTATGAAATCATGATGTTTCACTGTGAATGAGTTAGCTCAGGGTAGAGATGATTGAATGATTGATTGATTGATTTTCCCCCCTTAACCACCCTTAACCACCAGTGTCGTTTACTGAATGGCTTTGGAAATTAGCTTTTTTTTTTTTTAATATAATTTTTTATTTTTTATAAACATGTATTTTTATCCCCAGTGGTACAGGTCTGTGAATCACCAGGTTTACACACTTCACAGCACTCACCAAAGCACATACCCTCCCCAATGTCCATAATCCCACCCCCTTCTCCCAAACCCCCTCCCCCCAGCAACCCTCAGTTTGTTTTGTGAGATTAAGAGTCACTTATGGTTTGTCTCGCTGCCAACCTGAGTTCATAGTAAATCTAAAAACAAGCACTTACAGATGAATCCTATACTATAGTAAAGTGATCTGGACAACTTTCATTTCCAGAATTACAGATAATACCAAGTTGCTTTATGACTTTACATGTAGTCAAAGTTTAAACAAAAAACAAGATCCTTATCTCCTAACAAATTTGATGCAGACATATTCTGTGACCTCACTATTGTTCTAGCAGAATTTTTTAGATCTTAGTACAAGTCCAAAGGAGATGTCCAGATTTCAAAATCCATTTCATGCAGTTGAGGAACTTTTATGAAACTTGCATTTGGAAGTGATTAATCTGCAATGTTGGGCACCTGGGTAACCCCATTAATGGTCTGCCTTTGGCTCAGGTAATGATCCCTGGATGCTGGGGTCAAGCCCTGCATCAGGCTGCCTGCTCAGCCAGGATTCTGCCTCTCCCTCTCCTTCTGCCCCTCCTCCCTGCTCGTTCTCTCTCTCTTTCTCAAATAAATGAATCTTTAAAAAAAAATTGCAAAGTTAAGATGTACTTAATGTTGTATTATATCACTTGAACACAGAGATTTCAAAAGAAGAACTTAACAACCCCCTATAAATGCCTTTCAACAAGTCATATGCACATGGATTGATAACAATAGTTAGAAGTTCCTACCTATGTAAAGATATTTCAAAGATGAAATATGTTAAATCTCATTAAACATCATTTTAACAGATTAGTATTTGCAGTCAAATTTGGTAATAGGAAATATTAGCTATGAATCACAATTAAGTGAAATAATTTCCCCTCCAAAAAATCTCTTATTATTTTTTAAGTAGGCTCCACACCCATTGTGGGGCTTGAACTCATGACCCTGAAATTAAGTGACACATTCACTACTGGCTGAACCAACCAGGCAACCCCCAAATCTACTGTGTTTATTAACATACTTGTATTATAGGGGCACCTAGGTGGCTCTGCCTTTGGCTCAGGTCATGATCCTAGGGTCCTGGGATCAAGCCCCACATCGGGCTCTCTGCTCAGCAGGGAACCTTCTTCTCTCTCTCTCTCTGCCTGCTTCTCTGCCTACTTGTGATCTCTGTCTGTCAAATAAATAAATAAAATCTTTAAAAAAAATACTTGTATTATAAATATAAACTATTATTATTATTTAAATATGACAAAAATTATAGAAATATGTTTTATCACTGGTTATATTAGTACCTACATTATAGCCTCAATTTTGCCTTTTGGCTTGAAAAGCCTGAAATATTTACTAAGGGGAAGTTTATACAAAATAATTGTAAATGATATGATTTTGTTTAAGAAATATTCAATTCAGGGGCGCCTGGGTGGCTCAGTGGTTAAGCCGCTGCCTTTGGCTCAGGTCATGATCTCAGGGTCCTGGGATCGAGTCCCGAATCAGGCTCTCTGCTCGGCAGGGAGCCTGCTTCCTCCTCTCTCTCTCTCTCTGCCTGCCTCTCTGCCTACTTGTGATTTCTCTCTGTCAAATAAATAAATAAAATCTTAAAAAAAAAAGAAATATTCAATTCAGAACTATAAAAATGTGCTTATAGGTTTATATCAAAATTGTTTATGAAAATGATAATCTATGTTGTACAATTTTATATTGATAATAATAGCAACATTTAATACTTTAGATCTATACCTAAACATGAAATTCATATACTCACATCCATACTTTTGAAATATTGTGCCAATGTTAGCAAATTAGCAAAACCCTCAAAGTTGTGATTGTACTCTTTTGAATCATACAACTATTTCCCTAGATGATCCTTGGATATTGACAAAATTAAATTTTTCAAAACAGATATTTTGAAAAAAAGCATTATTACTTTCCCTTAGCTTTCTTTTTCTTTTTACCTTTTCCTTTACCTTCTTTTCCTTTCCCCCAACTTCTGTTAAATTGTCTTTCCTTTTTTCTCATTCCTCATTGTCTGGCATTGTCTGACACTCTGCTGTCTTTTCTTGTCTCCACTTCCTTAAAGCTATCAACACATATAAAACAAAACAAACAAAACATTGTACAAGATCTTCTAATCAATAGCTGGTGAAATTATTAAGGTTTTATTTTCTATTTACTATAAATTTTTCCTCTTCATCTCATATTCATAATCTTTTTATTTTATTTTATTATTTTTAAAATCAATATTAATTTTAATCCTTGCATTTTTTAAAAGGCATTATTCCCTAAGAATTTTTCCTTTGAAATGTCTCACACTCACCCAAATTTTTTGACCTTATCCTTTGAGTGTGAATTAGCACCATAAATCTACTTATATCAACTTTTCTAGATAATCTAATATAACATTGGCTTCCATGGATGAGTCAATGATGTAGACATTGAGATGAAATTGCATAAAACTCTAGTAGCCTGTCATTTTGTCTTACCACAGTCCATATTGCATAGAGTTGCAAGTCCAATAATTCCAAATCACACATTTTCAGTCACAGTACCAGTTGGAAAACTATTGAATAGCACATTTTTGTACCAAACAAACAAACAAACAAACTCAGTCTGAAAACCATGTAACAGTGTTTTCCAAAAGTTATTTTGCAACTACCAGAAATTATAAGTGATATAGAAGAATTTTTTAAAGAAATTATGGTAATGGTCAGTTAAACTTGGGATACTCTGTATTTAACAAATTTAGCATATTTATTTCCTATGAAACTTTTTTTTTTTAATTTTTTTATTTTTTATAAACATATATTTTTATCCCCAGGGGTACAGGTCTGTGAATCACCAGGTTTACACACTTCACAGCACTCACCAAATCACATGCCCTCCCCAATGTCCATAATCCCAACCCCTTCTCCCAAACCCCCTCCCCCCGGCAACCCTCAGTTTGTTTTGTGAGATTAAGAGTCACTTATGGTTTGTCTCCCTCCCAATCCCATCTTGTTTCATTTCTTCTTCTTCTTTGAGGATTTTTATAGGGCATAGTATGTGTTCTGTTCTCAAAGTGGTTTATAAGATCCAACACCTTATTTTCTGAATTTATGTAATTAACTTAGTACTAATAATAAAAGCCTGATTTTGGTTAAGCAGAACTGGCTTTACCCCAACTTTAAACCATGTGCTTATGTAATGTTGAATTAGCCCTTGCTCTGTAAATGGACATATGTTTCAGATCTCATGTTCCTTTAGCCAGTTTTTTGATCAACATAATGCTATATGGGCTACTGAAGTTATTATGAACTAATATATGGATTTTTGCTGGGACAACTTGAGAATGATAATCTTTTCACTGGACTTGAAAATAGGAAGATGTATTTCTGGAACAACTGGAAGAGATTCTGTTGAATATAGAGACTGGAAATGGAACCAACGTGGAAGAGAAAAGAGACACTGATTTCTTGAAATATCATTTAGGACAACCACAAAAATAATTTTATGGTAGTCTGTTTTTATTTTTATTTACTTTCTTATAGATTTATTTATTTATTTTAGAGCAAGAATGCAGAGTGAGAGAGCATGAGGAGTGTGTAGAGGGGCAGAAGTGAAGCAGACTCAGCCTGCTATGGGGCTTAGTCCCAGGACCCTGGGATCATGGCCCAAGCCAAATGCCAACAGTTAACCACTGAGCCACCCAGGCACCCTGGCAGACTGTTTTTATATACCTTTTTAACTTAAGTCACTTTGGATTGAGCTGTCTGTTGCTTAAAAATTTGTCAGTCATTGGTAGTTGTTTACTATAAAATCCTCTAAATGTAAGTTATTTTGAAAAATTATCTCTGGTATACTGCAGAAACTACTTTTTGAAATGGATATCAAAAAAAAAAAATTTCTGCAAACCCATTTTAAGAAATATATTAAGTGCTGTAACTCTAAAGTACACTTCGAGTCATCTTTATTTTTTCTTTTTTTTTTTTTTAAGATTTATTTGTTTTAGACAGTGAGAACATGAGCAGGAGGAGCAGAGGAAGAAAGAGAGAGAGTCTGGAGCCAACTCTGCACTGAGCTGAAGCCCGATTCATGACCATAAGATTCAGACCTGAGCTGATACCCAGAGGTACACGCTTAACATAACCACGAATGTTACTCTCATTGGGTTGTAATTAGTAAAAATAAATGAGAAATAGAGATTGTAAATTCTTTCTTGGTTATATTCTTTCTGAGTAAAATTAAAATCTGATAGAATTTATAATACTTTGAAGCAAGTAGAATAGTAGATTATGCTCATGCTCACACCAAACAACCACAATTGAGAGTAAAGTTGAATTTTAGTTCTCAGTATATTTATAAGTAATTGATTGTTGTTTACTTATAAAATCAATCCTCTAAATGTAAATTATTTTGAAAGACTATTCCTGTCAATTCTTGCTCTCAGTATTCATCTGACTGCTTTAAGTAAAAATCTTTTGCAAATCAAAAACCATAAGAATTTTAGGTTTCATTCACAATGGCAGGTAAATACAAATTTAATTTTGTATTATATTTTAAAGTGTTTTCTGTTTACCTTTTCTTATAGCAATATTGTAATATTTACAAAATTAGAAAACATAATAAATAAAACTGAAACATAACATTTCAATGAACTAATCTAGTTCCTAAAGATTGGACAAAACCACGAGTCAAATCAAAAGAAGTAAAACAATGTAATTTATTGTTGCTTGGGTAAATGTAAATGTTAGAAAAAATAATATATTTTCTCCTGTATAAATACTTAGGCCAAAAATGAGTAATAATATTCTTGATAATAAAATTCATAAATGATGTGTAATTTACACTGAGTTTACTTTGAATGAGATCACAATTCAAATATACCTTGTATAACCACATTTAATATATAAATATAACATAGTACAAACATGTTTTTGTATATATCCATAAGTATACAAATATAAGTATACATTCATTATATATTCACATTTATACTTATAAATATATCTGAAACATGTAACATAACCCACATCCTCTCTTGTACTGAATGGACCTTTCTATTAAGATTAAATTAGCTTCTTTATTGAATGATACTGGAGAAAACTCATCAAATATTTAAAATTATTAACAAAAAGAATAAAAAGGAAAAAACACTTTTTGTTATCATATCTATCCTATCCTATATAATAGTCTTAAAATAGATCTTGAAATATTGTCATTGCTTGAGCTAATTTTGAGTTTTAAATTTTCCTGTAAAATGAAACATGACAAAATAACAGTAATAAGCTCTAAAACATTTTTCCTTATACTCATTTCTGTACTTGTGAATAATACATTTTATAGACTTATTTGCAAGTTTTCTTTTCTTAAAAATAATAAAACCTAAATTTATATAGTTGGCTTATATAGGGCACACAATTACTTCATCCTTAAACAAATCATCTCAGCCAGAATAACGGACATTCACACTTTGCTTCCTGCGGAACCCTGGTGTCAATTCCCATAAACTGTATATTGATCAATCACATAGGAAGCCAATTATCTTCATACTAAAAAAGAACACATACTTAATGTTTAAACTCAGTCATTACTATTTTTGCACTGGAGAATCAAGAGATTGTCTAAAGAAATTAATATACAATACACTCCATATTAATTTAACTAATTTTATGAAATTTTCATTCAGCTATAAGGAGAAAATTTTACTTATGTACAGACAGCATTTTGTTTATCAGGTATTTTAAGACTTCTAAAACAAAGAAAGAAACAAAAAAAGTATTTTAGGCTAGAATTATAGATGTATCTGTGAATGAAGAATCTGCACTAATCAGAAAATTGCACTGAATGTTGAACAATTGAGCTAACTTTTTAATCCCAAACCTTAATTTCATGCTTGATTTCAAAATTTCAGCTTAGGTCATTAAAAGCAATGAAGACAAATTTTCTTGGTATCATTACATTTTCATTTGAAAAATAATATATAAAACTAATATTGAAGTTTAAATATCTTTTTTAATTTTTTTAAGTATTTATTTATTTATTTGACAGACAGAGATCACAAGTAAGCAGAGAGGCAGGCAGAGAGAGAGAGAGGAGGAAGCAGGCTCCCTCACGTGGGGCTCTATCCCAGGACCCTGGGATCACAACCGGAGCCGAAGGCAGAGGCTTTAACCCACTGAGCCACCCAGGTGTCCCTAAATATATTTTTAAATATCTTGAATTCACATAGGAGCAGGCATTCCTTGCTACTTAAAAATATTCAAATGGTTTATAATTTTACAGAATAAAATGCATAGAGAACCTATCACTTTTTTCAGGAATATTTCAAAAATGATGTGTGCCAGAAAATTTTGACAACATTATTTTGCCAAGTTGATAGAGCATTATTAATAAAATTAAAGTTTTCCCTCTGTTAATTTTATAACCTCTCTCCATTAGATTATTACCTGCCCTTTGTCAATAGCTCTCACACAATGAACTTTTTTTTTTTTTTTCCGCTAGCAAAGGCAGTATTTATTAAATGACTTTCGTAAAGGTTGTCTGTTGTTATGCTGGGAATAGATAGCTATTTGTAATCCCAAAGCTCAGCAATAACATTAATTCTAAACTAAAGGTTGAAACCATAAATTTTTCCAACATCCCCTGCAGGATAAAAAACTTTGTAATCAACAAAATGAAAACAATAATGCTATTTCATGACTTTTTATTTTATTATTGAAACATTCTAAGATAATATATGGCTCACACAAGAAGATAGGCTGTTGACTGTCAAATTTCTTTATAGCTCCATGTATAATCATTATTATAATGGTAAGATCCATGATTTTCACACATACATTCCAAAAATTGATCATTCTGAATTGAGTAAATTATGTCACCATTCTCCTTTTGACATTTTGTTAATATTCTCTCATTTAACAGATGTGAATTTAAGCACCCCTTTGATGTAAATTAGTCTTCGAGAAACTTACCCTTTGATGTAAATTAGTCTTCGAGAAACTCACATAATACATAAACAGAAATCACTTTATAGTCATTACTACGGTCCAACCTTACAGGATTGTCTTAATTTTTATATTTTCCAGAATGTTATTAATGAATGTTTTCAGCTACTGAGAAATACTTATCTAAGTTAGGAGGAAACTCATTCATAAGCTCTGTGACTAATAACTATTTCATGACTTCTGCCAATTTTGTCAATATTAAGAGTAAAGTTAGGCAAGATTCTTGAACATCTCATTTAATATCAGTTAACTATAATACCATGGAAATTATTATGGTTTTCTTGCATGTTTAGGATCATGTGGCATTGCAGTTTTCCAAGTTTGAAATACAGAATGTTACTGAATTTGCACTCTAAAATATTCTGCACAATTAGTATACAAATATTTTCCCCTCAGCTTACATATAATGTCTTTAGATAACACTTTAAATGTGACCACAAGGTGATCTTAAATACAGAGTCAAAAATTCTCTGACACTTCATCTATCAAGAAGTGGGTTCTATATCCCTTCTCTTTACTTATAACTGCCTTCCCCAATAGTGTAAAAGTCTTACTTTGTGACTTCTGATACTGCATCAGAAATGCCCTGTAGCTTCTGTCTTGTTTTATTTTGTTCCCTTTTATCCTTGAGCCACCATGCTAGAAGCCCAAGTACTCCAAAGCTTACAAGGTATGAAGTAGCCCAAACTACATGGATACATGAAGAGGTCATGTGTAGTCACTAGTTAACACTTCCAGTTGAGTTCATCTTTTAATTCATCACAATTCAGGCTCCACACATAAGAGTTAAGAAATTGCCAAATGGTTTCAACCTCTGGCTATTCCAGTTATTCTCAAGTACCTAAGTCTTCTCAGCTGTGGCACCAAAACAGAAGACGACAAGTCAATTCTATCCAAATTCCTGACTCATGGAACCTATGAGCTCCTTAAAAATGGTTTGTCAGATATACCCATATAAATATCTGATAGTTGAAATACTTTAAATATTTTAATACTACTTATATCTGTGGTAAACAATATTTATAATGTGATACAGAACAATCTATATATAATTCTTAACTTTGGGTTAAAGTTTTCTACCCAAATGATAGAATATAACTTTCATTCTAGAGTGGAATAACTATGTTCTCACCTTTAGTGTAAAAGTAGAGAGGTTCAGATGGCATAGCCTGTGAAAACAGATAGTAAAGACACGGTGGTTAGAACTGGGAAGTCCAAACATCATTTCACAAAGTGCAAAGGCAAGAGATACCACATACACTTTCTAAACAAGAAAAGGAAGTTTGGAACATTGTTTGACACTGTAGTGTCAAGTGATAATAAAGGAGGCAAATGGAGGTAGGTACTGTTACTAGTAAGCCAGATCTCTATATATTGTGTTTCAGAAAAGAAAAAGAAGTATATCTAAAATTGATAAATCGATAGAGCTAGTAACATTTTTTAAAATAAATATAGTTTCTTTTAAATGATGGATTGGGATGGAGGGCTTGTTTTTGTTTCAGTTTTTAGCTTTTCTACATATGAATTTTTAAACATGGCATGCATTTTTTAAAATAAATATCTATAATTGGAAATCAAAAGAGATATACCAAATCCATTGATTGGAGGGATAAAGGAAGCCTGGTTAAAGTATGATAGTAAAAGCACAAGTACAGGGTAAAAAGAATTAGAAGAAAATAGTGGATATGGCAACCAACTATATAAATGCTGAAGTAGATGAAGGCTAAGAAATAGGAAACTGGGTTTTCTGTATAAAGAATCATGCCATCTGCGAAAGGAGAGAGTTTGACTTCTTCATTGCCAATTTGGATACCTTTTATTTCTCTTTGTTGTCTGATTCCTGTTGCTAGGACTTCTAATACTATGTTGAACAAGAGTGGTGAGAGTGGGCATCCTTGTCGTGTTCCTGATCTGAACCAGAAGGCTGCAAGCTTTTTCCCATTGAGGATACTTGCTGTGGGTCTTTTATAGATAGATTTGATGAAGTTCAGAAATGTTCCCTCCATCCCTATACTTTGAAGTGTTTTAATCAGGAACGGATGCTGAATTTTGTCAAATGCATTCTCTGCATCAATTGAGAGGACCATGTGGTTCTTCTCTCTTCTCTTATTAATTTGTTCTATCACATGATTGATTTGTGAATGTTGAACCATCCTTGTAGCCCAGGAATGAATCCCACCTGGTCATGGTGGATAATCTTTTTAATGTGCTGTTGGATCCTGCTTGCTAGGATCTTGTTGAGAATCTTAGCATCCATATTCATCAGTGATATTGGCCTGAAATTCTCCTTTTTGGTAGGGTCTTTGCCTGGTTTGGGGATCAGGGTAATGCTGGCTTCATAGAAAGAGTCTGGAATTTTCCTTCTGCTTCAATTTTTTGAAACAGCTTCAGGAGAATAGGTGTTATTTCTTCTTTGAAAGTTTGGTAGAATTCCCCAGGGAATCCGTCAGGTCCTGGGCTCTTGTTTTTTGGGAGTTTTTTGATCACTGCTTCACTCTTGTTACTAGATATCGGTCTATTCAGGTTGTCAATTTCTTCCTGGTTCAATTTTGGGAGCTTATAGTTTTCCAGGAATGCATCCATTTCCTCTGGATTGCTTAGCTTATTGGCATATAACTGTTGATAATAACTTATGATGATTTTTCTACTTTCTTGGTGTTAGTTGTGATCTCTCCCTTTTCATTCATAATTTTATTAATTTGGGCTTTCTCTCTTTTCTTTTGGATTAGTGTGGCCAATGGTTTATCAATCTTATTGATTCTTTCAAAAAACCAGCTTCTAGTTTCATTGATACATTCTACTGTATCTCTGGTTTCTACCTCATTGATCTCTGCTCTAATCTTGATTATTTCCTTTCTTATGTGTGGAGTTGGTTTGATTTATTATTGATTCTCCAGTTCTTTAAGGTGTAGAGACAGCTGGTGTATTCTGGATTTTTCAATTTTTTTTGAAGGAGGTTTGGATGGCTATGTATTTTCCCCTTAGGACCGCCTTTGCTGTATCCAGTAGTTTTTGGACTAGAACTCATACAGCAATTCAGCAATGTGGCAGAATACAAAGTCAATGTAGAGAAATCAGTGGCTTTCTTACACACTAACAATGAAAATACATAAAGGGAAATTAGAGAATCAATTCCATTTACTATAGCACCAAGAACCATAAGATACCTGGGAATAAACCTAACCAAAGAGGTAAAGGAACTGTAATTGAGGAACTACAGAACACATATGAAAGAAATTGAAGAAGACACAAAAAGATGGAAGACCATTCCATGCTCTTGGATTGGAAGAATAAAGATTGTTAAAATATCTATACTGCCTAGAGCAATCTATACTTTTAATGCGATTCTGATAAAAATTCCATCGGTATTTTTCAAAGAGCTGGAGCAAACAATCCTAAAATTTGTATGGAATCAGAAGAGACCTCGAATCGCTAAGGAAATGTTGAAAAACAAAAATAAAATTGGCGGCATCACGTTACCTGATTTCAAGCTTTACTACAAAGCTGTGATCACCAAGACAGCATGGTACTGGCATAAAAACAGACACATAGACCAGTGGAACAGAGTAGAGAGCCCAGATATGTACTCTCAACTCTATGGGCAAATAATTTTCGACAAAACAGGAAAAAATATACAGTGGAAAAAAGACAGTCTCTTCAATAAATGGTGCTAGGAAAACTGGACAGCTATATGTAGAAGAATGAAACTCGACCATTCTCTTACACCGTACACAAAGATAAACTCAAAATGGATGAAAGACCTTAATGTGAGACAGGAATCCATCAGAATCCTACAGGAGAACATAGGCAGTAACCTCTTTGATATAAGACACAGCAACTTCTTTCAAGATAAGCCTCCAAAGGCAAAGGAAACAAAAGCGAAAATGAACTTTTGGGACTTCATCAAGATCAAAAGCTTCTGCACATCAAAGGAAACAGTTAACAAAACAAAGAGGCAGCCCATGGAATGGGAGAAGATATTTGCAAATGACAATACAGACAAAAGGTGGATATCCAGAATCTATAAAGAACTCCTGAAACTCAACACGCACAAAACAGACAATCATATCAAAAAATGGGCAGAAGATATGAACAGAGACTTCTCCAATGAAGACATACAAATGGCCATCAGACACATGAAAAAATGTTCATCATCACTAGCCATCATGGAGATTCAAATTAAAACCACATTGAGATACCACCTTACACCAGTTAGAATGGCCAAAATTAGCAAGATAGGAAATTACATGTGTTGGAGAGGATGTGGAGAAAGGGGGACCCTCTTCCACTGTTGGTGGGAATGCAAGTTGGGGCAGCCACTTTGGAAAACAGTGTGGAGATTCCTCAAGAAATTGAAAATAGAGCTTCCCTATAACCCTGCAATTGCACTATTGGGTATTTACCCCAAAGATACAGATGTCGTGAAAAGAAGGGCCCTCTGTACTCCAATGTTTATAGCAGCAATGGCTACGGTCACCCAACTGTGGAAAGAACCAAGATGCCCTTCAAGGATGAATGGATAAGAAAGATGTGGTCCATATACGTTATGGAGTATTATGCCTCCATCAAAAAGGATGAATACCCAACTTTTGTAACAACATGGACGGGACTGGAAGAGATTATGCTGAGTGAAATAAGTCAAGCAGAGAGAGTCAATTATCATATGGTTTCACTTATTTGTGGAGCATAACAAACAGCATGAAGGACAAGGTGAGATGGAGAGGAGAAGGGAATTGAGGGAAACTGGAAGGGGAGGTGAATCATGAGAGACTATGGACTCTGAAAAACAATCTGAGGGTTTTGAAGGGGCGGGGGGTGGGAGGTTGGGGGAACCAGGTGGTGGGTATTAGAGAGGTCACGGATTGCATGGAGCACTGGGTATGGTGCAAGCACAATGAATACTGTTACTCTGAAAAGAAATAAAGAATTAAAAAAAAAAAAAGAAAAGAAAACAAATAGGAAACTGGGATAAAGAGACCTGCTCACCTGAAATCCAAGGAGGCAAGGAAATTATAAGTTTAATAGAGGAATCAAATGAGAATATGCATTTGATTGCAAGAGTTTGAAGGAAGGGTGAACATTGCGTTTATTATCATGGCAGTTATTGATTTAGGAGTGATTGCTAACAAATGAGGTATGCTTTCTGAAGCAAAGAGAATAATATTTTTTTATTTCAAAATAGCATGATTGTATTCCTGGGAAAGCTGGAAGGAGAAATTAAAACTCATAAGAACTAATAAAAAGTTTGGTAAAGTGGCAAGCTCAAAAATACAATATTTCATTCTTTAGTATACTATAGAGTGACTCTGAAAATGATATATTCATGGAAAGGAACATTAAATCTATATACCAAATTATCAATAGCTGCTATTTCTGTGAATAGGAGTAGTGGGTAATGCGATTTTCCCTCATTTTTATTACATGCTTTCTATATTAAATAATTTCTTTTAAAAAATATTACTTTCATGATTTATGCATGATATTATATAGTGAAAAATATACAGTGGTATTACATACAAATAAAATATTGAGAAAGAAGTGGAGAATAATAAACTAGTGGCAGTTTGAAATATAACAATTTTAAAAAGAAGTATGTGGGTCAAAAAGGCATACTAAATTTATGAAAATATAGTAATCAAAAGCACAAAATGAGAACTCAAATCTAAACATCTAATTTTGGGGGCATTTGGGTGCCTCATTTGGTTAAGCATCCTCTTGATCTCAGCTCAAGTCTTGATCTCAGGGTTATAAACTTAAGCCCCAAGTTGGGTTTATGCTGGACATGGGGACTACTAAAAAAAAAAAAAAAAAAAAAGAAGAAAGAAGAAAAAGAAGAAAGAAAAAAAGAAAATGCCTGTTTCTAGAAAATATATCTGCTATGCTCATGGTACTGATTTTTTTTTCTGTAACAATAGGAAATAGCTGCAGAAACATTTAATAAACTATAGATTTTATTAATCACTAGGGTGTTCTTGTTACATACCATAAATAAAGACTTTTTTATTCCTGATGATTAAGAGGCTATTTTCCTGAATAAGTTATCTCAATTTATTTCTGTTTTAAAAACCATGGTATAAGGTAAAATACTTGTAATGTTGCAAATGGATTACATATAACCTAGATTATGCAAGTGCATTCTCCAAGAGGTGTAAAAAATTGCATAGTTTTAAAGCAATTAATTTGCAGAAATTCAAGATCTTTATGTACTATTTCTAAAATTTATCTTCCTGAGGCTGTGCTTTTATTGTTCTGGCTTTCTGACACCATTTCTAATTTTGCTTGCAATCTCCTTTCTCCCACTTTATAGAAGAAAGCATACCATTTACCTTTTCAAACATGATTACTCAGAGGTATAAAAACTACAGGAAAAATTGACAATTTGTACCTCTATTGTAAAAGTGAATGACTCTAAAAACGTTAAAAATAATTTTTGCACAAAATGTAGCCTGTAATTACCTGTTTTTTTTTTTTTTTTTTTTTTTTTTCAATTTTCTTTCTTTTTTTTTTTTTTTTTTTTTTTTTTTTTATTTTTTATTTTTTATAAACATATATTTTTTATATACATATATTTTTATCCCCAGGTCTGTGAATCACCAGGTTTACACACTTCACAGCACTCACCAAATCACATACCCTCCCCAATGTCCATAATCCCACCCCCTTCTCCCCAACCCCCTCCCCCCGGCAACCCTCAGTTTGTTTTGTGAGATTAAGAGTCACTTATGGTTTGTCTCCCTCCCAATCCCATCTTGTTTCATTTATTCTTCTACCCACTTAAGCCTCCATGTTGCATCACCACTTCCTCATATCAGGGAGATCATATGATAGTTGTCTTTCTCTGCTTGACTTATTTCGCTAAGCATGATACGCTCTAGTTCCATCCATGTTGTTGCAAATGGCAAGATTTCATTTCTTTTGATGGCTGCATAGTATTCCATTGTGTATATATACCACATCTTCTTGATCCATTCATCTGTTGATGGACATCTAGGTTCTTTCCATAGTTTGGCTATTGTGGACATTGCTGCTATAAGCATTTGGGTGCACGTGCCCCTTTGGATCACTACGTTTGTATCTTTAGGGTAAATACCCAATATTGCAATTGCTGGGTCATAGGGCAGTTCTATTTTCAACATTTTGAGGAACCTCCATGCTGTTTTCCAGAGTGGCTGCACCAGCTTGCATTCCCACCAACAGTGTAGGAGGGTTCCCCTTTCTCCGCATCCTCGCCAGCATCTGTCATTTCCTGACTTGTTGATTTTAGCCATTCTGACTGGTGTGAGGTGATATCTCATTGTGGTTTTGATTTGTATTTCCCTGATGCCGAGTGATATGGAGCACTTTTTCATGTGTCTGTTGGCCATCTGGATGTCTTCTTTGCAGAAATGTCTGTTCATGTCCTCTGCCCATTTCTTGAGTGGATTATTTATTCTTTGGGTGTTGAGTTTGCTAAGTTCTTTATAGATTCTGGACACTAATCCTTTATCTGATATGTCGTTTGCAAATATCTTCTCCCATTCTGTCAGTTGTCTTTTGATTTTGTTTACTGTTTCCTTTGCTGTGCAAAAGATTTTGATCTTGATGAAAACCCAATAGTTCATTTTTTCCCTTGCTTCCCTTTCCTTTTGCATTGTTCCTAGGAAAATGTTGCTGCGGCAGAGGGAGTTTTGCAATTCTTAATAGTTATGTACTCTGGTATCTGCAAATGCTTCTGTGTAGGCATGTTCTGTTAAAATTTTTCAATTTTCTTTTTTAGGGGGATGTTTTTATCAGCTTGGAGAAAATACCTTCCTATTTTATTGACATAGGAAGCTTATACAAATGCCGATCAACTTCTGTTCATTTTCAAGTGTATGGATTGTCCTAAAAGAGGAATAACAGATGGGAAGCTTGAAGTAGAGTCCCTAAAGTGTATTCTGGAGGGGATGGGGGGTTTCTTTACTGGGTCTTTTGATTCTTTAAACACTCCTTTATCCTAACTTCACAATTCCCAAAACTGTTTTCTTCTTCTCCTTCTCTTCCAAACCTCCAAGCTATGTCTTCCCCATGTACTGCTCTTTGATACTACTTTTCTTTTCATGGAAGCAGTGTTTTCTAAGATGAAAACCATCTGGTCTCACTGCTTCCAAATCATTTCATCTCCTTTCAGTTCTTCATATCCAGTGTTCTGACCTATCAAGTATCAGACCATTTCTCAGAGTAGACATTCTTTTTCTTATCATGAATTCTAGATTTCTATAATACAGTAAATTCTTGTTTTCTTACATAAACTCCTTTTTAAAAATACCAGTTCTTTTGTTGGCTTTGAAAAATTTCTGCTACTTTTGAATTTTTACTCCCCATTATGTATTAATTAAAATTTATAATAATATCTCTTCCTTAGAAGTGCTTTAGTCCTAAGTTATGTATAGGGAGATCATTTAACATTTATTATTTAAACAAGATGTCACAAAATGTGTTCCCTGGTAGATACAATCTGATATAGAATAAGTTTAAAAGAAGTTTCTTACCAAAGAGACACAGAATCTATACTCAGAAAACTATAAAGTACTCATGAAAGAAATTGAGGAAGACACAAAGAAATGGAAAAATGTTCCATGCTCCTGGATTGGAAGAATAAATATTGTGAAAATGTCTATGCTACCTAAAGCAATCTACACATTTAATGCAATTCCTATCAAAGTACCATCCATCTTTTTCAAAGAAATGGAACAAATAATTCTAAAATTTATATGGAACCAGAAAAGACCTCGAATAGCCAAAGGGATATTGAAAAAGAAAGCCAACGTTGGTGGCATCACAATTCCGGACTTCAAGCTCTATTACAAAGCTGTCATCATCAAGACAGCATGGTACTGGCACAAAAACAGACACATAGATCAATGGAACAGAATAGAGAGCCCAGAAATAGACCCTCAACTCTATGGTCAACTAATCTTCGACAAAGCAGGAAAGAATGTCCAATGGAAAAAAGACAGCCTTTTCAATAAATGGTGCTGCGAAAATTGGACAGCCACATGCAGAAAAATGAAATTGGACCATTTCCTTACACCACACACAAAAATAGACTCAAAATGGATGAAGGACCTCAATGTACGAAAGGAATCCATCAAAATCCTTGAGGAGAACACGGGCAGCAACCTCTTCGACCTCTGCCGCAGCAACATCTTCCTAGGAACAACGCAAAAGGCAAGGGAAGCAAGGGAAAAAATGAACTACTGGGATTTCATCAAGATCAAAAGCTTTTGCACAGCAAAGGAAACAGTTAACAAAATCAAAAGACAACTGACAGAATGGGAGAAGATATTTGCAAACGACATATCAGATAAAGGACTAGTGTCCAGAATCTATAAAGAACTTAGCAAACTCAACACCCAAAGAACAAATAATCCAATCAAGAAATGGGCAGAAGACATGAACAGACATTTCTGCAAAGAAGACATCCAGATGGCGAACAGACACATGAAAAAGTGCTCCATATCACTCGGCATCAGGGAAATACAAATCAAAACCACAATGAGATATCACCTCACACCAGTCAGAATGGCTAAAATCAACAAGTCAGGAAATGACAGATGCTGGCGAGGATGCGGAGAAAGGGGAACCCTCCTACACTGTTGGTGGGAATGCAAGCTGGTGCAGCCACTCTGGAAAACAGCATGGAGGTTCCTCAAAATGTTGAAAATAGAACTGCCCTATGACCCAGCAATTGCACTATTGGGTATTTACCCTAAAGATACAAATGTAGTGATCCAAAGGGACACATGCACCCGAATGTTTATAGCAGCAATGTCCACAATAGCCAAACTATGGAAAGAACCTAGATGTCCATCAACAGATGAATGGATCAAGAAGATGTGGTATATATACACAATGGAATACTATGCAGCCATCAAAAGAAATGTAATTACCTGTTTTAATTAAAATTGCAGGAGACCCAAATTGAATTTTTTAGGTAATAGACAACTAAAATTAACTTTAGTGATGGGTACACAATTTATAAGGAGTTAAAAAATGAATTTCATTGCTGTAAAATATTTCTTCAAGTTCTACATAAGTATTTTTATAAAAAATTTCTTCAGCAGTTTATCTATGAAAAATTGAAGAACAGAAAAAAAATTAATGAAGTCTGTCTTCTTGTAACAGTGTAAGCAATATTCATCTATGGATGCAGAAAATAATTTTCAAAAAGTTACAGCAATCTAAGAGTTGTGAATCTAATTTAATATTGTAATTTACAAAATATAAAACAAGGTATCTTTTTAACATCTGGTTAAATTTTCAATACTAATAAGCTCAAACAAAAATATTTTATTATTTATTTATTTATTTACTTATTTATTATTGTTTTATATTAGTTACCATACAGTACATCATTAGTTTTTGATGTAGTGTACCAAGTTCATTGTTTATATATAACATCCAGTGCTCCATGCAATATGTACCTTCCTTAATACCCACCACTAGGCTCATCCATCTCTCCACAGCCCTCCCCTCTAAAACCCTTAGTTTGTTTCTCAGAGTTCATCTCCTCCTCCAATTTCTCCATTTTAGCATGGAAAATTCTTTTTAAACTTTACATATATCTAAAATTTACATAAGTAGAGTAATACAAATATGAAAGAATGTACAATGAAAGATCTTCAACATTTAAGTATGCTATTATTACATATCCCATTAATAAAGTTTAATGGAAATTAAAGTAAAGCTTGTTTGTGAATTTTATTTTAATTGGATGATATACATTACCATGGCGTTTAGTTATAATTGGATTCACTGAATAATGGTGTAGTGTTTTATATCAAAATTTTATTATTAAAATAAAAATTTTCAAACATTAAAATATATAAAGCAAAATTAAATCGATTTAAAATCCTTTAAATTAATAAATGATTTTTCTAAAGAATTTTGATTCTTTTGAAATTTGATTTTTCAGACATTTTTCAAAATTTGATATTTCAGAATCTCTTAGGAAGTATACAAGTAAGAAATTTTGAAGACAACAGTGCACAGGGACATGGAACTATAGAGACTGGACAAGCTGAAGTCAATAGGTATGTTTATAGGACCAATTAAAGAATGGTGCTGAACTGGGACGCCTGGGTGGCTCAGTGGGTTAAGCCGCTGCCTTCGGCTCAGGTCATGATCTCAGGGTCCTGGGATCGAGCCCCGCATCGGGCTCTCTGCTCAGCAGGGAGCCTGCTTCCCTCTCTCTCTCTCTCTGCCTGCCTCTCCATCTACTTGTGATTTCTCTCTGTAAAATAAATAAATAAAATCTTTAAAAAAAAAAAAAAAGAATGGTGCTGAACTACAGGTGTTCATTAGAATCATTCAGTGATCTTTAAAGAAGTGATCACACCCAAGGTCCATTCCAGACCAATTTTGGATTTCAGAGCCAAACAATATAAATCCCTCATAGCCAATAATCATATTTAATCAAAGTCTCTACACACGGAGACCAGTCATTAGTGTTTCATTATTTTATTTATTAATTAGAAATAACCACCAAGTTTTTCTGGTGTTAAATAAGAACTGTCCCTAAGGTTAATCCATGAAAAAACAGAGGAGATGAAAAATAATATGGATTAAATAGAATCATTTTTCTCTTTGGTGCTGATATCTGTGAATATCTTTCAAATCTCCTTTCTTCTACTTTTTTTCTTTTCTTCTCCTCCTTCTTCATGTAAAGTGTTAAAAAGATAATGAGGGATGCCTGGGTGACTCGGTTAAGTGTCTTCCTTAGGCTCAGGTCCTGATTCCAGGGTCCTGGGCTCAAGTCCTACAAGAGCTCCTTTGCTCAGTGGGGAGCCTGATTCTCCCTCTGTCTGTTTGCCTCTCTCCTTGCTTGTGCTCTCTCTCTCTTTCTGTCTGACAAATAATTCTTTAAAAAAATAAAAATAAAGAGATAATGAGTTTTCAACAACATAGCTTCCCATATGTTAGGAAGAAATGATAAAAAAACAGAAGACAATAAGGGCAAGACGAAAAGGAAAGATGCTCAAGTGGAGTATTATTATTATTTTTTATTTTAGTTAATTTTCTTTTTGTTACATATTTGTTTTTCTGTTGACTCCAAACCTCAAACCAGAGGAGGAATCTACGATAAAAAGTTCCATTTTCTGAGTAAATCCAGGAAGGATGAACACAAAAACAACACTGGAAGATCTTCTGTTAGGCAAATGAGATCTGCTCCTCAAATCACTTAGGAATTCACTGACTGTGGTCAGTATCTCCCATTCTAATTAATATAAAAGTGTAATTGAGGGTCCTGACGCTCAAACTTCTTAACATATGCTTTTGCTATTGATCATTTTATATTTTAAAGAGAATTTAAAGAGGACTATGACATAATGAAATATCTTATGAAATACATGGAGAAATCATGAAAGCCCGTAAGAATTCTACTATTATTTTAATGTACTTATTTTAAGAAACTTCTGTTTATAAGAATGTTGCAACAGTTGCAAATCATATTATATTTTAGAAAATATTTTAGATAAAAGAAAATATTTTATATACAGCATTTTAAAATAGTGTGTTAATTGATGTTTCTGGCACAGCTCTCTTCACAAGAGTTTTTCCAAATGCATTTTAAAAGCCATGAGGCAAAATTTACCTGTAGTAAACTAAATATAATCTCCAACTCAAAAAAAATTCCACATACAATAATAAAAAGAGTTTTATATATATAGTATGATTTTTTTCTGAAAATGATATTCAGATTACCTTGCAACCCTATGTATTATAACATTAAATTTATGTTTGTAGACAAATGTAATCCATTCATCAGATCAGTTCATTTTGTTTTCCAGTTGTTTACTCTCTTTCTCTAGAATTTGGTTTCAATATTCTCATTATGTTAAAAGCAGAGTTTAAATCAAATTCCACACAAATTTCACATATTTAATTACCTAAATACTAAGACATCAGCACTAAGGTATGCTGCACCGTGGGATTGTTCTACTTTCTATCATATCCAAAATTAATATTTCTGCAATCCTTACAAATTGGTTTCTATGGATGGTCAATTCCCTCTCTGGGGCTCATTGTAAAGCATAGAGATTCTGTACATGTAATGTAACAGCTTATTTTAACTTACTTCTAATTGGTCACATTGAATATATGAAAATCAATCTGAAAGGTTAGGTATCCTGAAAGGAAAATCAAAATATTTCCATTATATCTATCATAATTTGTCTCATTAAGACCATGAACAAGTCACAGCATTTTATGCTTGCACAATGTTTCATAATTTGGGATTTCAGAGCCAAACAATATAAAACCCTCATGGTCAATAATCATATTTAATAAATATACACTTTATTTTCTTTGTTTTTAATTGTATTCCTCAAATTATACTGCCACATTATGATATCTAAAACCTTAAAATTTTTAAAATATAATACTTGATTTAGTATCATGGTTTGTAAATCACTTATGAAATATTCTTTCTGAAATATTTTAATATATATTTTCTAATTGATAAGATATAAGATTATTAAAATATTCTCTTTTTAATTCTAAATAGTTATATGTTAATAGTAAAGAAATTATGATGAATAATAAAAGCTATAATAATTGTATTCCACATTTAATAGAAAAGCTATATTTCACAAATTTAAATAGATCTATTTATGCACTTACTTGGAATTAAATCTCACAATATATAGTCTTTATTAGATAACAGAATATAGCTGGCGCATATATCATATATATATTTATAAATTATATATATATATATATACACACAAATACATACCAATATGCATTTGTTTACATTTATATGTATATATATTTATAGATCTATTTATACATTTATGTTTAATATATTTATTTACATGTATATTTTTGAATAAATTTTGTTTAAAGATACTTACATTTTCCATTATTATAAATTTTTATTTTGCAGATGATTTTCTTAAGTTATCTTTCATATTTTTCTCATTTGAGACTTCAGTTTTTTGAGCATTGTTATAGATTTAAAATATAATTTTAATCATGGCTAATGCTTATGTAACTGTGCTAGCAATAATAGTTAATCCCCTGAAATACCTATTATCTAACTGTAAATCCTCTGTCTCTATGTTATTTCTTTGTGGAAAATTTTCTTTTGATGACAGGTGGAGAGGCTAGAAAATTCCTTTCAATTCATTAAATACTTGTTGACATGTTTGCATTGTTTTGTTAAGCTCTGTGCTGGTTGAATGAAATACATGAAATGGAGATGTGAGTTCATCAATGTATCAAACCCTGAGAAAGTGGTTAGTAAAAATATCTCTTATTCTAGTTGAATAAATAAATAAAGCAATAAAAACATCATGTGACAGTAACTGTGATGCAGAGAATTAAGAAAGGATAGGGTTTAATAGGAAATTTGCAACATAATATATCAAAAGCAAGGGTGGCTAATTGAGTTTTTAGAGTTCTCTTACAAATTTGGGGAAAAAAATTAAGACCTGGATATTTGTGATGATTAAATAAACACACACACACACACACACACACACACACACGAAAACAAAGGTACACATAAAGATATAAGATAAACTTTAAGGATATCAATATCAGCATATTGCAAGCTTTAACCAGGCAGTATAGATTGTCTTGCACCTTTGTATTTTCTATTTTTTTTCCAATAAACACAATTTGTGATACGTAATCAGGTTCAAAGAAATTCTTAATGGGCTCTTTTTGCCACGCTCTACAGTGGATGATGTAGAATAAAAATAAATGTAAGCATAAAAGGCAGGAAGTAATTTTACTCAACGTTACACTCTGAAATTAAATATGTATATATGCTTTATATTTCTATTCATATATTAAATAGCTTAGCAAATTAGTGTGTCTATGGTTTTCCTTAGAGAAATATTTAAAATTTATATTTATCAGTACAAAAACCTGATAAATTCACCAGTTATGGGATCAACTAAAATTATTGCAATGTTCTCTCTTATAATTTAAATTAATCGCTTTCCTCTCGCTTTTAAAATGTTTGTTAGTATTTAGCCGAATTAAGTACAGTGGAACAGAGTCTTATATGCTTTTTTAAATTTCTTTTATTTCTAGGAGTACTTCAAAATTTCTTTTATCAAAGCATTAATTGAACATAATTATTAATAATAAAAAAGAACATTTTGGTTTTATTTACAGACTAATGAAGACACTCATAGACAAGTGAAGACATGCATCTATGAAGGGTCAAAACTACCACTAGTCTATACATATTCTGACATATAATGGACCATTCAAATATTAACATCTGGATTTTTTTAAGGTATTATTTATTAGAGAGAGAGAGAGAGCGAGAGAACATGAAGGGGGGAGGGGCAGAAGGCAAAGGAGAAGCAAACTCCCCACTGAGCAGGGAGCCAGACCTGGGGCTTGATCCCAGGACCCCAAGATCATGACCTGAGCCAGAGGCAGTTGCTCAATAGACTGAGCGACCCAAGTACTATTAACATCTGGATTTTGATCGCATTATTAAATAGAAGTTGTGTCTTATATTTTGATAAACACCTTATCATTTTTAATGTTCCAAGTTTTGAAATGACTAAAATTTTCATTAAGAGTATTTCAGAAACTAATGATATACCATATGTTGGCTAACTGAACATAATAAAAAAGAGTATTTCCTGTGTAAGAAATATAATGTATCATTTTGAAGTCTACATTGATAGAGTAAAAAGCATATTTGCTTCTATCATTTTATAAGCCACTGATACAAGTGTATGTATGTGTGGTATGTGTGCATACTTAAAAAGTTCTTAGAGTGTAGGGGAGCCTGGATGGCTCAGTTGGTTAAACATCTGCCTTCAACTCAGGTCATGATCCCAGGTTCTGGATTGAGCCCAACAACAGGGCTCCCTGCTCAGCAGAGAGCCTGCTTCTCCCTCCCCCTCAATCTCTCCCTGCTGCTCTGCCTACTTGTATTCCATCCCTGTGCCAAATAAATAAAAACTTTAAAAAAAAATCTTAGAGTGTAAACACAGAAAAAAGCATAGAAAGAGAGTACATAGTGCTCTAAAGGAGCTCTAAATCAATATGGGGGAGAAATGTAACAAAAAATAGTAAATGTGAAAAAAATTATGAAAACACAAATATACTTATTAGTAAATTCTGATAGTCTGATATTACAAATGTATCACATTTTAAAAGCTTGGATTAATGATGGTTTGAGAGTCTGTGAAGTCCTGTATTCCCTTTGAACTATTTTACTGGATAAAATTTAGCTTTCTTTTTAATTAGGTATCTTTATATTTGAATGATTGAAATGCAATTTAAATAGACATAAGCCAAAATTAACTATTACGAAAAAGGTGCAGAAGTTTTACACCAAACACAAGGTTGGAAATGTGGCTGGATCTCAGTAACAACTAGCATTGGTGATTTGCATGTCCCAAGGACCTTTTCTCCACTTTTTTCCCTTCACGAATGCGCTTCTTTCTTTATCCATTTATAGATGTTCTTCTTTTCTACTTTGATACACAATGCAAGAAATATGGATTCTAGCAACTCTGTAATTTTATCATTCTTCTTAGCCATGACAATAATCCAGGGCATAGTTTTTCTTCTAAATCATATTAATAAAGAGACACAGGATTAATTTGTAAATTTTTTTAGGGTACTTTATGCCAGACCCAAATCTCTGGCCTGGAAGCAATTTATGTAATAAAACCTTCTTGCTGAGAGCCACTAGAAGAGGGAATAGGATGTGGGTCATAGGACTGGTTCTTAGAAAAAACTATATGCCAAGAGGAAATCCTATTTATTTTATTACAGTCTACATGAATTTTATTATATATTTCTCAATTGTATTATTACTTTCTGAGAATCAGTCATCTAATCAAAATAGTTTTTGATCCAGGATGCTTTATCTCTCACCATTATATCTAAAAATGATTTCATCTTATGTGTGAAGTGAGCACTAAAAGGAGTTTCTTAATATTTCCATGTTGCAAACAATATTGGAAGTTTGCAACAAAAAGTTTTTTGAAAGGTTTTTCTTACTTTTTCATCTGTATGTATACATTTACACTGAAATTGTAAGGTCCTGTGCTCTTTATAGTTGGTCAACTGCATTGATCTTAAAACAGCTTTTTAGTAGGATATAAATTTCTCTCCCCTTTTCATCAATATTTGAATTTTTATAATTGAAAAATAATTAATCAATATATAAGAAATATCACATACTATATTAAACAAACTAGAGATAATATATCTTAGATTGCTTTTATATATATATCCTGTCCATTATTTCAATGACAAACTAAACCACAGTTTGTGGATTTATTCTTCCTGGAATCTTTCAACATTAGTTCTGATGGAGATTGACAGACTGATGAAATAATGATCTATAAAAATTATGACAACTATACAAAAGTGTGGCGTGAATCATACGTTCTCTCCTTTGAATTTAAGAGTAAGGTTGCATGATTGATCTTGGATTCTGATTGGCCATTTTTTTTGCATGCTGAAAAACACGATCAATTAAATTAACAAAATAAACACTGAAATTCATTTAATGCATACTAAATTGCATCAGCCATAAAATCATGATTTTCTTGAATGGGGTGCTTAAATCACTTTAAATGTTAATTAAATTACTATAAAAATTAATTTATATTTCCCATATTTGTAGTTTGTCCTAAAATAGGCATTTTATAAATACTAGTATTTGAATATTTTTGGAAGTTTAATATGGTAGAAAATAATTAAACTTACCATCAAATAAGTAGGCCAAAATTAAACTCATTTGATTGCTGTGCACAAAAATACAATATTTTTGTACCTTTTTGAAATGCATTTTGAAATATACTACTCATTATTTTACCTAGCAAGAATATCAAGGATATGGATACTGAGATTTAGAAAGCAAAACAAAATATTTTTGAGGGGAATAAAATTATGTTGACTTTGTACATTTTACATTTCTTAAAAAATTTAGGTGAAATTTTAATTAGACCTTTGGATTATATTTCAAGGAAGCTTATTATATATATTAGCACAAGTGATTATTTAGTACTTTTAGTATAGTATTCATTTTTTTATATGTGTGTTACAATAAAAGTAAAAATAGTAAATATGAGAACTTTAAAAATAAAGATATAGTTCATATACAGCAGGAAAAGTATAGAATCTTATTTAGGATATAGAATCTCAGGTTACCATTAAATATTAATTCAATGAATAAAAAGATAGTATAATAAAACATAAAGTATAATCATAAGAATGTAGCATTTTGGAAACCAAATTATAAACCACAAGATGGAGCTGGAATTACATTTTTGATAAAATGTGAGTGAAAATTGACTTGTCATGTGTACAAAATGTACACATTCTGTGCTGTGTATATATATATACATATATATGTATATATATACATACATATATATACGTATATATACATGAATACAATGTATATATATACATGTATGCATACATGTATATATATACGTATATATATGATTTTTAAAATCCCATAAAAGATTGTGTGTATATAATTATTCATACATTTTCATTAATGAAATTATTATTGTTTAAAATACTACTTTATAATGTATATGTAAAACTTATGAAATTACGAGAAACAGTTATGTTTAAGTTTTCATTGTACATCTGCCTCATAAGAAGAAGAAAAGAAAGAAGGAAACAAACAGACTTTTAAATACAGAGAACAAACTGATGGTTGCCAGAAGGAGATGGGTGAGGAGATGGGATAAATAGATAAAGAGAATTAAGGGGTACGGATTTCCAGTAATACAATAAATAAGTCATGGAGATGAAAAGTACAACATAAGGAATATAGTGAGTAATGTAAAACATTATATAGTGACAGATGGTGACTATACTCATTGAGGTGAACACTGAGTAACGTATAGAATTACTGAATCAATATGCTGCACACCTGAAACTAATATAACATTGTATGCTAATTATACTTCAATTAAAAATAAATGTAATTAATAAAGGCAGAAAATGTAATGAGCCAAGCTGAATGGAATTTGTGGAAATGACTACTGAGTTGTTTCCTTTATTATTTATCAAATAATAAAATAATATTCACTTTAGAAAGAGGATTTTATTTATTTTTTTAAAGATTTTTTTTAATTTAAATTCAAATAACCCAACATATAGTACATCATTAGTTCCTGACATAGTGTTCTTTGATTCATCAGTTGCGTATAAGATCCAGGGCTGTATTTTTAAGTAATCTCTACACCCAGTATGCTACAAAGTTACACCCTAAGATTGTGTGCAATCTCTACACCTCAGGGTGTAACACAGTTACACCCTGAGATTGAGAGTCATATCATCTTTGACTAATCCAATCAAGTGCCCATAGAAAGAGGATTTTAATTATGACACTAGGGATGATTATTTATACTTGATCATTTTACTTGTGCATTTTATACATGTGTAAAAGATATATATGAGCATATTATATATAATCATATATGTAATTTATCATATATATTTGTTATTTATGAAAAAACAGAATTTAGTCACATTTCTTTCACTGTATTATTTTTTTTTTGTCTTTGATATCCTTATGCACTGAAACAAAATTCATCTTCTGCAACTTCCACTTGGAAAATTCTCCTCAGATTCCTCCTTAAGATTCTCACTCTTCCTCTGCCTCTCCCTGCTTGTTCACTCTCTCTCTCACTCTGTCTCTCTCTCTCTCAAAGAAAAATAAATAAAAACAAAATAAAATAAAACAGAAATGGGCTCATAAATACAGAGAACAAACTAGTTGCCAGAGGAAAGAAGCTTGAGAAGATGGGTAAAACAATTGAAGGGAATTAAGAGACACAAATGCCCATTTATAAAATAAATAAGTCATGGTAATATACAGCATATGGGATATACTCAGTAAAATTGGAGTAATTTTTATGGTAATAAATGGTAACTGGATTTATCGTGGGGAACATTTAATTACATACTAAAATAATGAATTGCTCTGATGAAATCTAAAACTCATAGGATATTGTATGTCAATTATACTTTGATTTAAAAAAGAATAAGAAATCCTAGAATATTACAGATGATCTTAGGAATAACCTCAACTTACATTATAAGTAGGTTCATTGCCTGAGACACTTAGAGTTAGTTGTGGTGACTGAAGGAAATGCTGTGTAGATTGAGACAAATCCAGATTTAACTATAAGGAATGTTTTACTGTATAAATAAATACATTATTAGTTAAAGGAGTTGTTGCACAACCTGCAGTTATCTAAAACCATAACCCTATTTAAAGATTTATACAATTTTAAATAATATTGATATCACTTAGAGCCAAACCTATAAAGGTACAGATTCTATATTTAGTACTTTTCTTACATCGCTACTCTAGAAATATTAAAAATAGAATATAGTTTGGTAATTTCAAAAGGTAAATGGAGGCACATTACAATTTTGAGGAGTTTGAAGAAGAAAGCACAGGGGCAAACTGTTTGACGTTAGACTTGGCAATGTTTTTTTTTTTTTTTTTTTTTTTTTACTTGACATGAAAAGTAAAGGCAACAAAAATAAAAGTAAATTGGTGGAACTACATCAAACCACAAAGCTTCTGCAGAGCAAAAGGCAGGGGTGCCTGGGTGGCTCAGTCGGTTAAGTGACTGCCTTTGGCTCAGGTCATGATCTGGGGTCCTGGGATTAAGCCTCGAGTGAGTTCCCTGCTCAGCAAGGAGCCTGCTTCTCCCTTTCCCTCTGTCTGCTGCTTGTGCTCTCTTTCTTTCTCAAATAAGTACAGTATTTTCTAAAAAATAAAAAAGCAACCTATGGAATGGAAGAAAATATTTATAAGTCATATAATAAGGGGTTAATAAACAATATATACAAGACATTCATACAACACAACAGCAAACAAATAAGCAAAGAAAAACCAGTGACTCAATTAAAAAAAAAAAAAAAAAGGAATGCCAAGAATCCCAGTAGACATTTTCCCAAAGAAAACATACAAATGGCCAACAGTTATATGAAAAGGTGCTCAACACCTCTAATCATCAGGGAAATGCAAATCAAAACCACAATGAGATATTCCCCCACCCCTGTTAGAATGTCTATTATCAAAAAGACAAGAGACAACAAATGCTGTCAAGAAGATGGTGAAAAGGGGCCACTTGAACATTCCTGATAGAAATGTAAACTGATAACATCCAGTAAGGAAAATGGAGGAGATGGCAAGTAATATACCATGACTACTCAAGCAAATACTATTACTTCCCTATTTTGCGGGACATTTGGTAGCTCATTGTCACCTGACATTTTTTCTGTAAATGGAATTGCACAAATAAATCTTACCATAATGCAGAAATAAGTCACCTGTTACGTGGATGATAAAAGTCAACAAGTCTAATATGCGGCTGGTTTTGCACTAAGCTGGTCCCCTGTCATTTCTTTTGAAAATTAATTGTTCTGAGGTGCCTGGGTGACTCAGTGGGTTAAAGTGTCTGCCTTCAGTTCAGGTCATGATCCCAGGGTCCTGGGATGGAGCCCCGCATTGGGCTCTATGCTCCATGGGGAGCCTACTTCCTCCTGCTCCTCTCTCTCTCTCTCTCTGCCTGCCTCTCTGCCTATTAGTGATCTCTGTCAAATAAATAAATAATAATAATAAAACTTAAAAAAAGAAAATTAATTGATCTCATTTTTTTTAAATATAATTTTTTATTTTTTATAAACATATATTTTTATCCCCAGGGGTACAGGTCTGTGAATCGCCAGGTTTACACACTTCACAGCACTCACCAAAACACATACCCTCCCCAGTGTCCATAATACCACCCCCTTCTCCCAAACCCCCTCCCCCCAGCAACCCTCAGTTTGTTTTGTGAGATTAAGAGTCACTTATGGTTTGTCTCCCTCCCAATTCCATCTTCTTTCATTTATTCTTCTCATACCCACTTAAGCCCCCATGTTGCATCACCACTTCCTCATATCAGGGAGATCATATGATAGTTGTCTTTCTCCGCTTGACTTATTTCGCTAAGCATGATACCCTCTAGTTCCATCCATGTTGTCGCAAATGGCAAGATTTCATTTCTTTTGATGGCTGCATAGTATTCCATTGTGTATATATACCACATCTTCTTGATCCATTCATCTGTTGATGGACATCTAGGTTCTTTCCATAGTTTGGCTATTGTGGACATTGCTGCTATAAACATTCAAGTACACGTGCCCCTTTGGATCACTACGTTTGTATCTTTAGGGTAAATACCCAATAGTGCAATCGCTGGGTCATAGGGCAGTTCTATTTTCAACATTTTGAGGAACCTCCATGCTGTTTTCCAGAGAGGTTGCACCAGCTTGCATTCCCACCAACAGTGTAGGAGGGTTCCCCTTTCTCCGCATCCTCGCCAGCATCTGTCATTTCCTGACTTGTTGATTTTAGCCATTCTGACTGGTGTGAGGTGATATCGCATCGTGGTTTTGATTTGTATTTCCCTGATGCCGAGTGATATGGAGCACTTTTTTATGTTTCTGTTGGCCATCTGGATGTCTTCTTTGCAGAAATGTCTGTTCATGTCCTCTGCCCATTTCTTGATTGGGTTATTTGTTCTTTGGGTGTTGAGTTTGCTAAGTTCTTTATAGATTCTGGACACTAGTCCTTTATCTGATATGTCGTTTGCAAATATCTTCTCCCATTCTGCCAGTTGTCTTATGATTTTGTTAACTGTATCCTTTGCTGTGAAAAAGCTTTTGATCTTGATGAAATCCCAATAGTTCATTTTTGCCCTTGCTTCCCTTGCCTTTTGCGTTGAAAAAGACAGCCAACGTTGGTGGCATCACAATTCCGGACTTCAAGCTCTATTACAAAGCTGTCATCATCAAGACAGCATGGTATTGGCACAAAAACAGACCCATAGATCAATGGAACAGAATAGAGAGCCCAGAAATAGACTCTCAACTCTATGGTCAACTAATCTTCGACAAAGCAGGAAAGAATGTCCAATGGAAAAAAGACAGCCTCTTCAATAAATGGTGCTGGGAAAATTGGACAGCCACATGCAGAAAAATGAAATTGGACCATTTCCTTACACCACACACGAAAATAGACTCAAAATGGATGAAGGACCTCAATGTGCGAAAGGAATCCATCAAAATCCTTGAGGAGAACACAGGCAGCAACCTCTTCGACCTCAGCCGCAGCAACATCTTCCTAGGAACAATTGATCTCATTTTTAAAAATAGGTGTGGTAAAGATGCTGAACAGGATTACGAAAACAGGGAAACTCTACATAGAGAATTTATAGAGGGATTTACATATTTTGCTCGAAGTGTTACTTGTTTCTAAATTTCAGAAACACATACACTCAAATCAAAGGTGTATGTATTTCAGGTCATGCACAGTTAGCTATATTTTCTCCTGATTCTGTGGATATGTGTAAACTGACCACATGCATGTAGCATTTGTTAGTGTCAGTTCCCCATTCAGTAATGCATTTTATCTACCCTAAAGGAACAGCCAACACAGTTCCAGTATTAAATCTACTATTTACAAACTGGTTTAATGGCATCATAAAAGCATGCACAAAATAGCATTAAAGGTCAGCAATAAACTGGCTAAATCTTCTTGCCTTTTAAATATATGGGTGACCAGCATATCCCCAAAAGCTCTGAGTTTGAAAATTAGCTGCTGAGCATGCACTGCAGTTAATTTTCATTGCTGTTTAAATATGATGCATCAGCAACATAATAAACCATACCCTGCATAATAAACCCTACTTTGATGCAAATCAATATGCAGTAATGCTGTATAAAAAGAAGCTAAATACATGGTAACTATATTACATCTATGAATAGAGCATACAAACAGCGCAAAGCTAACTAAACCATTTCTGATATGAATGTTGGGCCAAACTAGTATTAGCCAACTGGATTACAAAGTATAAAACAAATATAAGACAATCAGGTAGGATTTAGGTAATAGGTGTCCAACTCTGTCACATGGTCGTTTCCTAGGTTACCAGACAATAGAATAGGAACATCTCAAATCATCAAAACTGCAAACACTGTAACATTAAAAATTCTTTTGTACTTAAATTTTTACTGATCCACAAGAATAAAATTCCATGTAAATAAATTCCAGGGATAATTTTTAAAACATGATAAGAAAAAAGATAAAAAAGAGAGAGAGAGAGTGGTCACATATTGGTACCATCTACATAATTCCAGAATAGTAGGTATTGCCTGTTGGCATCTTTAGATCAGATAATCTGATAAAGTTGCCTTAACACACATTCATCTTCTAGTTTGGTAAAACTGAATTGGAAAGGTAATATCATAAAAGCAAAGCTATCACTAATTTTTACTACATCCTTCTTAAAAGATTCAGTCTTCTGAGAGGCTTTAATATTAAATTAAACGATCCCTGAAATGTTGGATATGGCATGGAAATAGTTGCTGCTTTTAACTACATATATTTTTAAGAAGTCTGAATGACTTTTTTTTTTTTTTGACCATTATCTGAAAGGTAAGGAATTTTAAGGAAGACCTTAAATAAAAACTGTGCGGAATGAAGCACCAAATTACTGAAAATCCAATCACAAGAGTGTGACATTTTGTTTTAAAATGACCATATTTAGGGGAGCATGGGTGGCTCAGTTGGTTAAGCGTCTGCCTTTGGCTCAGGTCATGATCCCAGGGTCCTGGGATCAAGCCCCACATGATCTCTGCTCAGTGGGGAATCTGCTTCTCCCTCTCCCCCTGTTTGTGCTCCCATGTTCTTTCTCTCACTCTCTGTCAAAAAATCAATAAAGTTGTAAACAATAAATTTTTAAAAAATAAATAAATAATGGCCATATTTTTTGCTATATATATATAAAGCAATATATATATATTGCTTTATATTTATAGTAAAACATTTGATTTTCCAGTCCTTCCATTTCCTCAGTGTTAACATAACAGTGATAGTATCTTCAATATCTAGACCAATATCAATATCTAGACCAAATTGTTCTATTCTGTACACAGGAAAAAAAAAAGAAAATTAACAGGGATGATGTTATTCTCAACTTTAAATTCTGTTTCACTTTGTGCTGTGTTGTGTTTAAGGTACGGATAGGTAGAATCCCAAGAGACACACCTATTTTATGTCCTGGAAGTAACTGGTCCAGATACATTCTCTCATTGATATTTTATTGATACTTTAAAGTTATTCATATTACAGGACATTACAGGACAAGTGTACTTACATAGGCTATTAAGCTGAATTCTAACAATGTATAATGGGTGATAATATAATACTACTCCTCCAATAAAGCACAACTGAATTTTTTATTCATTCATTCATTCATTCATTCATTCATTTCCCAGATGTTAATTAGTCAATGGAAGGTACTGTGTAAGATGTTGAGGGGAAAAACTGACATGACAAAGTGAATCCTGTTAAGTAGTCTTATCTTATGGAAGTTTGTACTATTTAACAGCAACTATGCATAGGTTATTTCTATTTCTCTCATACCAACACTTTGGCATAAATGTTATCTTCATATTGGAACGGAGAAGGCAGAGAATTAAATAAGTTATTAATTGTTCATGTGGAAAGTAAACAAATAAATCAAACAAATACTTCTTTCATGGCTCTATACCTAAAGGAAAAACTAAACAAAATAAAAACATATAATCAAATAAGAATAAAACAAAACAAAACTCAAACATAACATATAGATAGAACCTTAGGGGAAATACCTGATTCAGTAAGTAGTTGTAGACTTAATTACCTACCCTATGAGAGATCAAGGTTTTGAACAAGAAGATAAATTTTTTTTCTGATCTTAGAATTTCAGATAAAGCCACAGAATTATGAGAAATAGACAGTTAGCATCTCCATATTCTAAAGAGAGTGCTAAAGAACTACAATGCCTCACCCTTGTGTTTATAAAATGACCAAACTAAAAATCTTCAACTCTTAGCTCACTATTAGAATCAGCCCCACACAAAGAAAAATCTGAAAATTCAGAAGAACTTTCTATATTTTGTAAGTTGGTCTGAACTTCTGCTCTTTCCTCTACACTGATCCAAGTGAACATGACTCAGTGATATCTGTTTTCGGAGAATTTTCACAGAACAGGAATTTGCCATCTCTTTCATCTCAGATTATGAGAGAAACCAAAGAAATCTATGGTGCAGAAGAGTAGTAGACAAAAAGAGTTTTTAGGAGAGTTTGAAATGTTCTCCTTAGAATAAGGAGACAGAGAAAGGCTTCCGATTTTCACATGAGGAATCCAGAGCATAAAAACATGGCTGATTCAGCCTCCCATGAAGAAAGGGAGCAAAGAAAAAGCAGTGGCAGAACTAAATTTCCAAGGATTTGTCATGGCAAGGACTGAGTCCCCTGTGGGACTTCTCTGTGTTGACACATAATCCTGGACACTTCTGCATCCCCCACGCCACCCCTCATTTCTACTTCCCTGACTTTTTAGACCTCCTCCTATTCCAGAAATTGAAGGAGCAGTAAGTTGTTGCTTTTTCCTGCACAAGTATTATGAAACAAAAATAAAAATTTCCCTGATTTCACTGCCTGACACAGCCCATGTGTATACTGGAAACGAGCCAGCAGAAATAAAGGGTCATCTATTGCTGAAACTCTTAAATAGTTAGACTTCTTTTTCTCTTTTTCTTCTTTTTTTAATATCTTCATTTTTAAAAAGGATTTTATTTATTTATTTATCTTTTATTGCACATAACTTTGTATTTTAATTGTTAGCTGGATCTAGGCCCAGTCAAAATTTTCACTCTTGCAAATACTGTGAATATTTGAATTAGTTGTTATCCTTTCATTTGTGCTTTGAAACCGGTTCCTTTCAGAACTCATCTTCTATAGGAACATCTTGGCAAGTACAACCAATAATGATCCAAACACACTCTGAACTTTAATGTTTCACTCCCTTCTTGTATATCTACCATTTGAGTGTGTATGTGATCTGCTTCCTGGGTTAGAGGAGATGAGAGTGGGGTTTTACCCCAAATATGACTGCTATATAAGAGGCACTGCCATCATCCTATACAGCAAAATGTACTTTGCTTCTAGCTTTCTGAATATTAAACTACCATATATTTTAGTCTTTGTAAAAGAAGTAGTATAATTTAAGGTAAAAAATAACATAACAACACAAAATTTTGGTGGCTCACCAAAATTAACTGTCATCTTATATATACGCAGTTAAATGGGGAATTGCCCAGCACCTTTATATGGAGACTTAGGGATTCTGGTGTCCTCCATCTTGTGGCATCTCTATTTTCCCAGGTCACTTCCAGTCATATACAGGATACACTGCTTTGGTCTGGTCTATGAACAAGGAGAGAAAAAAAGGAAGATGGCTTGGCCTAGTCCGAGGTGATATATACCTCTCCTACTGAAGTTTATTGGAGAGAACTTGCTTATCATCATGGAAACTGATGTTCTGCCTACAGTTAGAAAACAGGATTTCTGAACATCTTGTGGATCTTGGTCACCTTCTGCATTGTAAGAAAATACATTAACATACAACAGAAAATATCATCTCCGTGTTTCCTCCTCACTTAATGAGTTATTTTATTAACTCTGAAGGAGTATTTTCATGATCTGGATTATGCCTCCCCACCACCAAATTCTTACATTGGGATCTAACCCTGAATGTGACTATTTTGGAGATAGAGCCTTTAAAGAAGTAATTAAGGTGAATGAGGTCATGGGGTGGGGGAGGCCCTCATCTAAGATGACTGATGTTCTTATGAGAAAATGATAACAGGGATCTGTCTTGCCCTTGCAAGTCAGGGAGAGAGGCCTTAGAACAAATCAATTCTGATAGCAACTGATCTTGAACCCCTAGACTCTAGTACAGTGAATAATAAATTTCTGTCATTAAGTCACCTAGACTATGGTATTTTGTTATGGCAGTCCTAGCCAACTAACACAAATGTCACAATTTTCGTTTGTGTAAATGTTTTAAGCAGTCCTCTGAATTTCAGCATAAAAGTATTTGAGTGTGGTAAAAATATATCAAGTACTCATCTTTCAAGATTTTATGGTCATCTTTGGGTTCCCTTTGTTATTTTTGTATTATTAATAAAAAATAAATAAATATACTATGCTAGGTATAATATATTTTTTTAAAATTCCGGGGGGGAAATATAGATTGATAGATTGATAGAAGAAAGGGACTTCTTAGCAGTCTCTCACTTATGAAGTAGAGCAAAAGTCATGAGAGCAAGGGAATTGTTATAATGAGAATGTCCGACTTCTAAAATTTGTGAGATGAACATGTAGAGGGGTTACACAAGACATCAAACTAAAATATAAACAAAATCTAAAAGTAGATCATATCATTTCATCCAGGTTTTGTTTAAGGAGCACATATTTGTTTAGAGGCTTGTGAACTTCTATTCATGTAAAATCCCTCTCTTAGAAGCCAGTGGTAGATGAGATACTACACACAGACAGGTGATACATTCAAGTTTCTATCTTAATATCTTTCTCCTTATAAATGGGTTTCTATAACAAATTGCTTGTTTGGAAAATAAAAACTGATGTTTAATGAATATATAAACATGAGTTTATTTGATTTCCATCAGTCAAACAAATGCAGTGCCTGCCATTAACATTTTATGAAAACTGGGACTCCATCTAGGTAGATGAATTTTTAGGAAGAAAATTCACTCTCCTCTATGATGTGTATTGATAGAAAATCACATTATGAGGTGGAAACTGCATCATGTTAAGAAAAGAAAATTAAAAGTTATAAATGGTATCTTGCAACTTACAAATTAATTTATCATGTGCAAACTTTGTGAACAGTTTGGTATAATAAAAATAGCAAGCACCAAGTTCTGCGAATAAAAACGCAAAAGGGGAACTAGAAAATGAAACAGTATTCTTACATAGAAAATTATCTTAATCATCATGACTGGAAAGACTAAATAGTGTAAGTAATATGCGCTTATTTAAAAATGAGTTTGAAAAATGATATACAAACATAGTTGAATGATGGCACTAGTTAAAAAAAAAATCAAAGAAATTTCTCATTTTTGTATGTCAGGACACTAATACCAAGTCTTAGATTATTTTCAATAATATAGTGAATCATGATTTGTGACCTTTCAGTAAATTTATAAATAAATATTTTGTTAATTCCGTTATAAAATAAAACCACCAAGTTTCAAGTTATTAAATGTTAACAATTCTATCTTTAATGCCTAGAAGAGTTCCTGACATTAATATGCTCTTAGTAAATATTGTTGAATGCATTCTATAGTGATCAAAAAGTACTTTAAGATTGAATTATTCAGTCTACCCAGAATTTGAATCTTTGGCTTAGAGTAAAGAAAGAGAGCATGCTTGAGGAAAAATGGTAAATATGAAAATACGTGATTACAGGCATACATCGTTAAAATCCATGAAAATGAAGAGATCAAAATACTTCAAAATTATTAAAATATTTTATGCTTTGCTAAGTTTTATATTAACATAAATACATATTATCAATGAGAAGACTGACAAGAAAACACATACTTCATGGAAAAAATAATAAAAATATAACCATTTAATACTGAAGACAAAAAAGCAAAAAATTACTTCTGTACATCTTTATTGCATATAAAATTTGAAATGGAAATAAAAGTAGAAAATATGAGACTTACATATATCTTTAACAACTGAATAGAATCTCAAGTTATTGGAGATTCCGATGGACATCAAAAGGCATAACTTAAGCTTCAAGATGGTTAAAGCACACTAATTAAATAAGTTAATTCAATTTAATTGAGATAACAAATTAATATCTCCATTGTATTAAAGTAACTTTAGAAATAAATGGTTTACTTAATACTAAAGTTATCAAATTTTATAATCATTGTGAAAAGTAGTGCTAAATCTTTATGTAATATCTTATAAAAAATGAATGTAATGTAGAATTTTTATTTTAAAAATTAAAAACCAAGGGTGCCTGGGTGGCTCAGTCATTAAGAGTCTGCCTTAGGCTCAGGTCATGATCCCAGAGTCCTGGGATTGAGCCCCACAGGAAGCCTACTTCTCCCTCTTCCACACCCTCTGCTTGTTTTCTTTCTCTCATTGTCTCTCTCTCTCTCTCTCTCTGTCAAAAAAATAAATAAATAACCTTAAAAAAATTAAAAATCAAATTAAAATCGATTGAACTTTGTAATTAGAATTTACACCGGTTATCATGCAGTAACTCAAAATAAGGTATCCAGGTATCTATATATTTTTTATATATTTTTGTATTTATATGAGAATGCTTACTTGATGTAACTATTTATTTTATATTTCCTAATTTTCCAAGTAAGGGAATGGTTTTAGAAACTAAAAATTAATGTCATCACAATAATTAGGGTATAGTTAAGTCAAGAACTGGCTATAGGTTCAAGTGAACCAGCATATTTGGTCAAATATGTTGAGGTTTCAAATATCAGAGCAATGTAGTGTAACATTTAAATAATATAAGGTAAGAATTACAAAAATCATGCAGGAATATTTGAATAATGAATGATTAAATCATAATTACTTCTAGAATTTCTTATAAAAATACTCAAATCATGTATAAAAATGACAATATTAAAATATCACATTTTTTAAAAGATTTTATTTTTTTTAATTTATTTTATTTTATTTTTTATTTGACACTGAGAGAGAGATCATGAGTAGGCAGAGAGGCAGGCAGAGAGAGATGGAAGCAGGCGCCCTGCTGAGCAGAGAGCCCAGTGCAGAGTTTGATCCCAGGACCCTGGGATCACGTCCTGAGCTGAAAACAGAGGCTTAACCCACTGAGCCATCCAGGCACCCAAGATTTTATTTATTTATTGGACACAGAGAGAGAGAGAGAGCACAAGAGAGAGAGAAGCAGGCTACCCACCAAGCAGGAAGCTCTACATGGGGTTCGATTCCAGGACCCTGGGATCATGACCTGAGCCGAAGGCAGACACTTAGCCATCTCAACCACCCCAGGTGCCCCAAAATATCACATTTATTTGAATTACCTATATTTTTATTTGCATCTAATCTCTACTTTCTTATTTACCTGATTAGTTGTAATGAAAACTGATATATCATTAATAAATTATAATTAAGAGTTCAATTCAGAACAAATAAGAATATTTTGGGCACTGCAATTTTCCTATTTGTCCTCTTATTGAAAATAATGTGTAAAAGCAAGAGAAGTTTCAGAAACACTGGTTGAAGCAAAAAGGGCAAAATAAAAAGATTAGGCTATAACATTAAAAGTTAAAATAATAAGATTCAAATTATAAATTAAAAGTTAAAGAGTAAAATGAGAAACTTACCAAGAAATGAGAAAATCGAAATACTTAGTCTTGGAATAAACCATTATTAATAAACCAGTACTTAAAGTCAGCAATGCTTCTAATACAACTGAATGTACAGTCATACGGTGATTTAACTTCTAAAAACGGCATCATTACTATTTCATAATGCAGAATCATTTCAATAGAAATAATGAAAATATTTTGCTAACTTCCTGCATAACCAGAATAATTCATAATTTGAAAATATATCTTTTGCTGATTAACAAAACATGTCAATTTCAAGGATCAAGTAGACATAATTGTGATTTAAACTTAATACTTGGGCGCCTGGGTGGCTCAGTGGGTTAAAGCCTCTGCCTTCGGCTCAGGTCATGATCCCACGGTCCTGGAATCAAGGCCAGCATCAGGCTTTCTGCTCAACAGGGAGGGGAGCCTGCTTCCCTTCCTCTCTCTCTGCCTGCCTCTCTGCCTACTTGTGATCTCTGTCTTTCAAAAAAAAAAAAAAAATCTTTAAACATAATACTTAAATTAATTGAAAAATAGGCATGCCACTATAAGAAATTCTGTATTTTGACATATGTTCCTTTTCATTTTTTTCAAGAAATAGGAAAGGAAAATAATTGATTCAACGAGTAAGTTTGAAATGTGTTTGAAGTATTTGAAATGTGTTGTCCAGGTAAGCACAAGGTGAACTCTCCTTCCAGGGCCTTCTAATAGTATCAGAAACACTAGTTCAAAACTAGGGATACAGAATAGAAGAAAATGATCCCAAGAAATTACTGATTTTGTTTGGCCAATATTGGTTATGATGACCAAGGTTTAGTTGCTTTATATACTATGTCATAATTTGACATGTGAAATATAATAAGACTATACTTCTTAAACTAGGTGAAATCTTAATTGAAATGGTTAGTCTACTCTTACAAGTTCCTGATTCCAATATCAGAACAGCAATAAAACAGCTAGAATGGTCTCAAGGTATTAGTTCATTACCTTAAATAGTTCCCCTTGCTGTTATGTTTCTCCTGATCTTTTACTTTTCTTGCTATCATGGATTTTAACTCAGTCTATTATTTAAATTAGAGGGAAAATTACATTGCACCAAAAATTCTGTACTTTAGTGCTCTAATCCAAGCAAAAAAGTTCTTCAAACAAACCATCCAACTGTAACACTTGGTATATTGCACTTTTGGATGAAAACCTAATAGCAATAAACTTTTATTAAGTTGGAGCCTCTAATTATGGAACATGGCTAGGAGAAGCCAAGTCTTGCAAAATCCTATCATGTACTTTTAATACATGTCTTCTAACCCAAACAGTACAGAGGGATATTTTAAAATTAAAAATTGTTAAAACAGCAAATTTCTAAACCACGGAAATTTGAAATCTGAATAAAACTATTATTTATACTTTTATTAATAACAGTATCATTTATACTTTTATTTATACCTTTGTTTATAAAGGAAGTATTAACTTCCTTAGGCAAATATCTCATATGTTACGGAAAGACAGTTCATCCAATTGTAGAGATATATGTACACTAATGTTAGTTTTTTAATTATGAATGATTTGTTGCAATCACTTATTAGTTACTACTAATAAGCACAGTGTGTAGGTATAGGTCTGCTGAGACATGCAGTTGGCATTCACACCCATATCTATCTTCAGAGCCGGTGCCCTCAACCACTACATTAAAGTGAATTGAAATATGAAGGTAAACACATGATTTCTAGGACTGGTATGCTGTAATTTTCAGACAAATTAGCCTAACTATTAACAGAAAGCATGTTGTGCCGGCTACGGGCTACTGGAAAGATGCCTTGTTTTCTTTTTGTCAGGTTAATTCTGCACGCTCTGTGTCCAAGGCCAAGTTCTCTGGAAACAAATTCAGAAAAAGAGATTTGCATATACAATGTTTAGTGGAGAGTACTTACACGGAGTACTCAGCACCAGTACTTAGGAAGGAGTGAAGGAAGCAGGATGTGGCAGACAACTTGAACTCTGAGGTACATAACTACACATTGTAGAGCATGGACAGATCTTAAAAACAAACAAACAAACAAAAATGTTATGTTAAGGGAAAGATACCAAACACAAAAGGCCCATTATTGGATGATTCCATTTATATGAAATGTCCAGAATAGAAAAGTCCATAAAGACAGAAAGTAAATTAGTAATTTCCAGGGCCTGGGCATAAGAGAAAATGAGAAAATACTGCAAATCAGTATGGGATTTCCTTTATGGGTGCTAATTTCCCAAAATGGTGATGGTTGCAAGAGTCTGAATATATTTTAAAGACTATATACATGAATGATGAATATATTTAAAAGACTGAATTTTACAATTTAAAAGGATAGACTTATGGCATGGTAATTATCATCTCATTACCTGTCATAAACAAACAAACAAACAAACCTGCAACTCAAAAAGTAATGCAAAATATCTCCAAGGGCTCTAACCATCCATATTATATAATAAATTCATCTTTTTTAATCAGAGATTTCAAAATCCACTAATACTTTCTGATTTCAGGGTGCCTGTGTAGCTCAGTTGGTTGAGCGACTGCCTTCGGCTCAGGTCATGATCCCAAGGTCCTAGAATGGACCCCTATGTCGGGCTCCCTGCCCAGTGGAGCCCTGCTTCTCCCTCTACCTGCTGCTCTGCCTACTTGTGATCTCTCTCTCTGTCTCTCTGTCAAATAAATAAATATAATCTTAAAAAAAAAAAAAAAGACTTTCTGGTTTCTAATTAAGGTAAATCACCAATTCTCATTAATTTTAGCTTGGCTATACTTTTTGTGGGTGGATTAACTAACATTATTTACCTGAGAATATACATCTAGTATATCATATATCATCATCAAGATACTTTTTTAGAACCACAACAAAAAATCCAAAAGTGAAATTATAAGGAAACTTTACTTCTTTTAGTATTTTTTTTTTAATAAAAGGAGATGGATCCTTGGGCGCCTGGGTGGCTCAGTGGTTTAAAGCCTCTGCCTTCGGCTCAGGTCATGATCTCAGGGTCCTGGGATCAAGGCCCGCATCGGGCTTTCTGCTCAGAAGGGAGCCCACTTCCCCCTCTCTCTCTATCTGCCTCTCTGCCTACTTGTGATTTCTGTCAAATAAATAAATAAAATCTTAAAAAAAAAAAAAAAAAAAGGAGATGGATCCCAAAGAGATAAAATGTAATTAGGCTCTACTACTTATTTTTTTTAAAGATTTTATTTATTTATTTGACAGAGATCACAAGTAGGCAGAGAGGCAGGCAGAGAGAGAAGGGGAAGCAGGCTCCCCCTCCAATGTGGGGCTCAATCCCAGGACCCTGAGATCATGGCCTGAGCCTAAGCCAAAGGCTTTAACCCACTGAGCCACCCAGGTGCCCCAGACTCTACTACTTACGATCATAACTTGACTTTACTATGATGGACTGATATTCTACCCTTCTTAGAGCTCTTACACTATAATATTATACAAGATTTTCATGTTTAATTTTAAAGGCCCTTTAGTGTGTGTGTATTTCTTGCTTACTTCTATTGTTAGGTCAAATTATGAATTAAATGTCAAAATGCTTCTTAAAATACTTCGCTATAATTAATAAACAATGTTTCTACTAGTGCTGTTTTTAAATTGATACACATTACGATGTCTTACTAGAAAACATGTAATCTTGATCATGATACATTGCATGCTTTATCATTTCAAGGTTTATTGAAAGAAAATCTGATGAAAAAAGTGCTTGTATTTTGGGCACTTGGGTGGCTCAGTCCATTAAGCATCTTCCTTTAGCTCAAGTCTTGATCCCAGGGTCTTGGGATCCAGTCTCACATCCAGCTCCCTGCTCAGCGGGGAGCCTGCTTCTCCCTCTGCCTCTGTCTGCCTGCCTGCCTGTGCTCGCTCTCTCTGACAAACAAACAAACACCAAAAAACTAACTTTAAAAAAGAAACAGTGTCAAAATCATGATTATTTGTCTATTATTCATGGCCCTTTAATAATATTGTAACTATGGAAGGCAATAATTTACCTTATAAACAGACACAAAATTTTTAGTGGTAGAGATAAAGTGTTTAGATACAGTTTTAAAAGGGAGAAAAAATTGTTTAAACTACTTCCAAAAAATTATCTATGCCCACCACAATAACTTACACTAAATGCTTTTTAAATGTTTCTAATTCTATTAACTAATTCCCTAGCTTATTTAAGTCTCATTAACTAAGGATTTTAATTCAGTATCCAGGTATTTTCATTTGACTTTGTAGGTCAAGTCACATTTAAAGTCTGACTAGTAAGTTTTATAGATGCAAACTTTTAAAACAAGAAGCCTAAAATTATTTAAATATTTTTTCTTAAGACTTTATTTATTTGATGGAGAGAGAGAGACACAGCGAGAGAGGGAACACAAGCAGGGGAGTGGAAGAGAGAAAAGCAGGCTTCCCGCCAAGCAGGAGCCTGATGCGGGGCTCAATCTCAGCATCCTGGGATCATGCCCTGAGCTGAAGGCAGTCACCCAACCAACTGAGCCACCCCAAATATTTTAATATTTTAGTATAAATTATGGATTCACTAGGTAATAATAATATTTGACATTATGAGTGCTAAAAGACTCAGTGTAGTTCAGAATTTATATGACAAAATTTTCATTTGAATATTGAATTATGACATTATTATGGAATAATGGAATGTTACCAGCTATTTTTTTATTTTGTACACACATATATATAATCTATCGTGTGCCAACAATATGTGTAAGCACTCTGAAATACATACAAGTAGATCTACTTACAAATGCATGTATATAGCACCCACTTTTTTCAAATTAGACCTATATTTTAATAATAAACTTATTTTGCTACTATAACTTCACCTGCACAACATGGCCAAGATACTTTATAGAACATATATATGCATTTCTATTGTATAAGATAATACAATGAAGTATGAAATAATACATAAGAAACAATGCTAATGCCCCTTTTCTCATAGCCTCTTTATTGGCATTTACTATCATATATTTTCATAACTTCCATGTGTACTAATATTCTAACTTTTGATGGTTTTAAGTTGAAAATCTGTGTATAGAATAAAATCCCACGGAGATGTATAAAGTGTTGTATTAATGCAGTATTGAACGTTCCTCACTGAAAATATATTATGCATTCTTACAAAACACTTGAATGCATTTGCATTATGTATAATTTTAAAATTTTCTTTTATGTTCCACTTATGTAAAATAAACACATTAACATTCAAACATTTAGACATGTATAGACACCTACTTACATATTTGTCTTAGTTTCTTGGGTTTCCATAAAAATACCACAGACAGATTAAACAACTGAATTTTTAAACAATTGAATTTTATTTTCTCTCAGTTCTAGTGTTCACATGTCTAAGATAAAGGTCCCAGGAATGTCTGTATCTAGTAAGGGCTCTCTCTTTGGGCTGCCTTCTCCTAGTATTCTCAAATAACTTCCTTTGTGTTTAGGGATTCAACATATAAATTTTGGGGAGACAAAACATTCAGTCTATAACTGCTATTTTTTAGGACACTTTTTATAAATTTATATTTGTTTCTATTTGAAACCATTTCAATTTTTAATCATAGTAATATAATTTATGCAATAAAAATAACAGAAATAGATATTAATCTATAAACAATAAGGTAGTTGTAGTTTGGTCTACAAGCAAATACTATCACAGAAAAAAAGTTATTTACTTCATTAAATGTAACACAAATTTTTGAGAGGCAATGGTCATTCATTCTATCTTAGCTTGATCCCACCTTGGTTTAACAACAATTACTACATCACTGTTATGCAGGCAGATACATGTGATATATGTATATTATTATATATGATGTAAGAAGATGGTGATAGTATTACATATACATCATACAGTTGAAAATGTTAGTTTTGTAAATATCTAAACTTATTATGTTGGACTTTTAGGGCAACTAAGAGACTTGTTAATCCTTAATGACAGATTTTCAGAGCATCAGAACCTCATCTTTCCCAGGAAGCATCCCTTTTCACACAGCCAAGTATGTTTCCTTTCAGGAGGTGGAAAAACTGTGTAAAGTTGGGATATTACACATTTCTTATATTTATTAAATAGTTGTTTATAAAGCATATGTAAAACAGTAGAGCACTTGATATTCTGAACATTTTTTTTTTAATTTCAAGATTTTATTTAAATTCTAGTTAGTTACTACATATGGTAAAGTTAGTTTCAGGTGTAGAATTTAGTGATTCTATGCTACTTACATGTGGTGTCCAGGGCTCATCACAATAGGTACCCTCCAATTTTTATTATTATCCATACAATATTTCATTAGCTTTTATAATTTCTATAATAGTTTGGCCACCTTAACAATTCCAAATACTTAACCTCCCTGTATTCGCAACATTTTCTTTATAATTTTGTGTGGCCATCTTGATACTGAGCTCATCCATTTGACTTAACTTTGCCAATATTATTTTAACAAGTGTTATATAAGCCCTTGATAATGAATTTTGTAGTTAAACAGCCCCTTTCTTGACCTCAAATACTCTCATAAGACTATGCCCAAGTTAGCCTACAGGCAGTTGAAAAACATATAGGATAGAGTCAAATATCCTAAATCTCTCAAGTCATTCTAAACCAACTCAAAGTCAACCTAGCACTAGATGTAAATGAGCCTAGTCAAGATCAGCAGAACCAAGTAAATGACCTACAGTGATCGTACAGTCATATGAGTGAGCTTAGTTGAAATAAGCTGAGTCCAGTCCATTAACCCTGAAACCTGATGACTCATGAGTTAAATGGATATTTATTGTTCGTCACCAAGTTTGGTGGCTGCTTGTTATCATGGCAAGAGATAACTGTTGCACCTTAAAAAGTCATTTATTTTACCTAAAATAATAGCAATATCTAGTAAACTTATATATTTATTATAATTTTAAATTCTTCTGATAAATCTCTCAGAAGATTTGGGCACTTGGGTGGCTCAGTCCGTTAAGTGTCTCCCTTTGGCTTGGGTCATGATCTCAGGGTCCTTGGATCCAGCCCTGCATCAGGCTCCTTGCTCAGTGGTGAGTCTGCTTCTCCCTCTACCCTTCCTCCCACTGCTCATGCTCTCTCACTCATGCTCTCTTGCTCATGCTCTCTTTCTCAAATAAATAAATAAATAAAGTCTTTTTAAAAAATCTTCTGATAAATCTAACATATGTGTTCTGATAGTTTATGCCTCCATAAAAAATAGAAAATCTGAGCCCCACTCTTCTTTAAGAAGTGACTTAGACATGCCATGTCTTTGCTTCCTCTCTGATAAAATGTGGAAACCATACCTCTTTCATAGATCTATTGCAGATATTAAACCAGTTAATTTATATTAATTATATTAACAACTTAAAAGAGTGTCTTATACTAGCATTAATTAAGGAGTTTATTACTATTACCACTATTTTTGCTAAGAAGACTTATAAGGCATGGGAGGGAGAATAATGGACCCACAAAGTCCACAACCTTGGGACTGCGAATATGTTAGAGTCCATGGACAAAAGGAATTAAGTTTCCAGATGAAGCTAAGGTCATTAATCAAATGATCTTAAAATAGGAAGAAATAGGGAGACTCCCCTGGATTGTCTGAGTGGGTTCAATGTAATTAAAAGGGTCCTTAAAAGTGCAAAACATGAGAAGAAGAGGACAGTCAGAAAAATAGGTATAACCACAGTTCAGGATCAGAGAGGTAATGTTCCCTGCTTTGAAGACTGAGGAAGGGATGTCATGAGTCAAGAATGCAGACACTATCCAGAAGCTAGGAAAGGCAAGAAAATGGATATCCGCCTAGAGCGTCTGGAAAAGAACTTAGCCCTGACAACTCACTGATTTCAGCCCAAAACAAGCTGTCATATTTCTCACCTAGACAACTGGAGAATAATAAATTTGTGTTCTTTAAGCCATTAGCTTTATGGTAAATTGTTATAGCAGTAATAGGAAACTAACACAAAATGATAGAAATTTCAGCAAAGAAAATAAAATTGGATACAATATATATTTGATCTTCTATTCCCAATTCCCAATTCTTTCCATTAGAATCCAACACGTATTTATACAACTTTTTATCTTCTTCACCACAACAGAAATGTACCTTGTCTTCACCTAAGAGAGAATTCTAAAATTTAGAAGTCCCATCTCTTGCTCACATCTATATTTGAAGTCCTTATTCCCAAGATGCTTGAGAACAGAAATGCCACTTTCACCCAGAGGATGACCTTAACCTATGGCCTCCAAGACAAATCCATTAAAATTATAGTATAAAAAATAAAATTGTGCCAAAAATGTTAGCACACTAACTGAGACTTTTATCATTAGAACGACCTTCTTACAAGGGGTGGGAACTTGCCACACAAACTGTTCCTTAACTGATAAGGGCGGTTAACTGTGCCTAGACCGTGCATACAAATAATGTGTTCTATCCTTAGTTCTTGGTTTCCTTATGAAAGTCTGAATTTCTGTATGTGCTATATTACTGAAGGTAGTCTACATAACCAGTACCCTTACAAAGAACTCCGGGGTTATATCATTAATGGGACTTCTGGAATAGAAAACTTGTACATGTTATATCTTTTTTATTACTGGAGAAATGAGCACATTCAGAGTATCTATTCACAGGAGAAAGGGAGTAGAAGATAACCTGTGCATGTGTGCATGGATTTCTCCAGATTCTGCCTGTGCCATTGATGAGGGAGCAGGAGGCTGGCTGAGGACAGAGCAAAATCTGGCACCTTGCACCTCCTCTCCACCCTCTCCCCTCTGTAATATGTGTCACATTCCTCAGGCACCCCTGACTGCCCTAAAAGAAAAACAAATAGTTAACTTGCAGAGATCACAGTCCTGCAAGGCAGGAGTCTCCCTTGGTTTACAAATGTCTTTGAGATTTACAACAAAGAAGTTACCTTCAATTTCCAAAGGCACATAACTCAGTTCCTCAAGCCCTAACGTCACCCTCCCCTCCATAAAAACTGAAGGAGGCTGAGGCAGAAGGGAAAGTAAATAAAGTTGGATTTCTTCTAAACCCAAATCTCACTATCAAGGACACTTGATAGGGGAAATGTGAAACTTTAGATCTCCAAGATAGTGTCGAGAATCATTCCCAACATATGGCCCACTGATATACATCTAAAGAGTCTCACAAGAAGATTTTTACTACTAGTAATGAATAACCTTTCTCCCAACAATAGCTAGCCTCTCAAGGTCCTGGAGACCTTGCTTCCAAAATTCCTTAGAAACTAACATCACCCCCTTAACCTCACCTTTCCCCAACCGCAGGGTACATAACCTGCCATCCCTCACAACCCAGTGCAGCATCTCCGACGGGTCCTGTCCCTGTGCTCTAACAAACCAAACCACCTTTTTGCACCAAAGACGTCTTAACGAATTCTTTCTTAGCCGTTGGCTCCAAACCTCACCCCACCGAACCTCACCTAGGTTCAAGAACTTCATCACCGTCTTTTATTTCCAATCCTGTCATGTATCTCTGCAGATTAATAAGCCTTAGCCGCAAATACAACTACATGCTGAGTTCTATAAGTTGGTTCAGTAAGTTATTGGTTATTGAAGACCACCAATATAGAAATATTAATAGCTTCCCATTAATAGATAATTATTCAGTCTGACCTGACACAAGAGTTGAGAACTTTAATGGAAGATTCCACACTGAATCTTAGAAATCAAGGATTTTTTTTTCTTTTTTCTTTCATCAGTTGAGGTAAATATCGAGCTAAATTCACCTCTGCTCTTCCTACAGTTATCTGTTGTTAGTCTACTTCAGGAAAGGGCAACACAAATCTGGTTCAAGTACCTAGTTATTTTCTTCTTTACCAGAATGATCGATGACCCTCTATTTTAATCACTTCCTAATTAAGATTTTCCCTGGAATTTATAGGCAAATAATAAAAGTGTACAACAGAAACATTTTCATTCCAAGGTAAGTACAACTTATTCAAAACATATTCATACTCTGGTATGGTACAAAAAGTAATAGTAGTCATTGTCAATTTCCAATGTGCCATGTTATCATTTGTATTTTAGTGTAACAACAGGATTTTATGTCTCCTTCAACATACTTTAAAAATTTAAAAAATTAGTAAAAAATAATGAAGAGTGCTATATCTGGGGCCAGACCATCTAGGCTTTGAGTCATGCTTCTATCATTTTCAAATTGTGTAATCTTGGGGAAATCACATTAGCTCCTCCTGACTCCTATTCCTCATCTGTTAACTAGAATTGATAATCTGATAATACTACTGATACCCAAATGGAGTTTCTGTAAGACTTAAGTAAATTAATACATGCTAAGTGCTTAAATCTGAACCAGGCATCTGGAGTATTTATTTTAAAGATTTTATTTATTTATTTGACAAACAAACGGAGTACAGGCAGGGGGAGTGGCAATAGAACAAGAGGGAGAAGAAGGTTCCCTGCTTAGCTACGCTCAGTCCCAGGACGCTGGGATCATGACCTGAGCAGAAGGCAAACACTTAACCTAATGAACCACCCAGGAGCCCCTGGAATTTTTTAAATATTAGTTATTATTATGATTTTAAGCTTTTGGTATATGCTGATGCCAAGTTTTAACCTTGCTAGTGTTTTGGAGAGAAACATGCAGAAGGAGGAAGTGGTAAGTTTTTTTTTGTTTTTTTTTTTGTTTTTTTCCAAAGATTTTATTTATTTATTTGACAGAGAGAAATCACAAGTAGATGGAGAGGCAGGCAGAGAGAAAGGAAGGGAAGCAGGCTCCCTGCTGAGCAGAGAGCCCGATGGGGGACTCGATCCCAGGACCCTGAGATCATGACCTGAGCCGAAGGCAGCGGCTTAACTCACTGAGCCACCCAGGCGCCCCGGAAGTGGTAAGTTTTAATATAAGCAATTGAAAATATGTTTAAGACCATCACCGGAGCTACTGTGATTTTCCAAAAAAAAACAAAAAAGGTCCAACTTTTCCTTTAACAAAATAATAGTTCAAACTTTCTGAATGTAAATAAAGGAAAATAAATAAAAATCACATGCATTAACATTTAGTCTATCAGTAGTTAACAAATCCATTAACGTTTATAAGGCTTTCCTAGAGTGCACAATGGTCTGATTTTGTATGTTAATATGTGTAGATACCTAAAGTAGATATAATACCTAACGAAGATGACCAGTTTTTCAGTCTCAAAAGAAAATTATCTAATTTTATTCTCTGAGATGACTTTAGATAGAATTAACTTTACAATATGAGAACAATAAACAGAAATAACAAAAGTAGAAGCTGGACTGAGTATCAAATATTGAAATAGAGCCTAGCAGTTTTTCCACAACCTCACAAAAGTTTTTATTATTGTCAAACAATTGAAATATAATTGCAGCATTGTGGGAATATTTATAGTATTGCACTTAATTTAAAGACAACATATCAGATAAATAAATTGTATCAGACAAATAAATAAAATCAGATAAATAAAATAAATAAGATTAAAAAATCCAGAAATGGAAAAAAAAGTACATATAAAAAGAACACACTTTTTTTGGTTTGTTTGTTTCAAAATGAATTTGTGTATATGTGTACAGTCTTCATATTAAAAAAGGGAGAATTTTGATGAAGTGTGTTATGGGTATATCATTGAAGAATCATTAACTCAAAGCATCATGTTAAAATTTGAAATATTTAATTATTGTGAACTAATTGTTTTATCATAAAAAATCAAACAAAATTAATATGTCATGTTGAACTTTACAAATTGAAAAGAAAATATGTGTATTAAGCCATAAATTAGATTCATTAAATTAATTACAACTCTCTTCTTAATGTTAACTTTTTTATTCCTTCGATACTGGCAGCATTAAACTCAATTTAATACATATTATTAATATTTATGAATGATGTACTATATTGCAGATTTTGAAACAGGAATTTTCAGAGATACCAGCTATATCTGTATCTATATCTATCTATCTATCTCCAAATATATCTAAAAATTTAATATATGCTTCTTGAGGTAGGTCTCTATTTGCTATATACTTCCCTCTTGTGACTGCTTTTACTGCATCCCAAAAGTTGTGGGCCATCATGTTTTTATTATCATTTGTTTCCATGTATTTTAAAAATTTCTTATTTAACTGCCTGCTTGACCCATTCATTCTTTAGTAGGATGCTCTTTAACTGCCATTATTTGTGTTCTTTCCAAATTTTTTCCTTGTGGTTGACTTCAAGTTTCATAGTGTTGTAGTCAGAAAATATGCATGGTATGATCTTAATCTTTCATACTTGATGAAGCATCACTTATGACCTAGTATGTGATCCATTCTGGAGAATGTCCCATGTACACTCAAAAAGAATGTGTATTCTGCTGCTTTAGAATGAGATGTCCTGCATATATAGGTACAAATGATGGGGGTGATTTTAGTATATTATACGAGAAAAAATGTTCTGAAGATTTTTAAAGGATAGTGGATCTAGGAACAAAATAAAAATGCAACATTTTTATTGATCGCATTGCATATTCATTTGTCCAGTCTGCTAAACAGCACTAAGAGTGCTATTAAAATACAATTATAAGTAGGGATAATTCAGGTTTGGAGATTGACAGAGTGGCTTTAAAAGAGAGCTATGGAACATAGTTTCTATATCTATAAAATATATATTTTTTAAAATATCAACTTGAAGCTCCAGAAACTTGGGTACCTCAGCTATGTAATTCACTCTTGTATCTTTAGGTTTAGCAGGATACCTTGCACAGAATGAGACTCTCCATATTTACTGAATGAATACATGAGTTAATGAATAGTGTTTGATGAGAATTAACCAAAGCAATTTATCCTAGATTCTAGGATCGTGAGTTTTATGTAAACTGAATTTTATAAATGCAATGAGGTCTTAATGAATATTTCACCTAAAATTAACAACAGAAGTACATGAGAGCACTTCTATAAATTAAGCATGATAAATACATTTCTTGGTAAAATTTTCTGAAATAGAATATTGTAATTTACCTCAGTTTTAGCACCCTATTCATGCCTAAAATAAATATTTATTGCATGAATGATATGTTAACATAGGGAAACCTAATCTTTATTACAAATATTAAATACTAATTTTAAAATTTTAAAATTATGAACTATCCACATGTTATTAACCTTTTATTTTTAAGAAATAATTTCTTAAATTATTCACAAGTATCCCATTACATTTGAAATTATATGTATATTGCAAGTACAGCAAACCTATCTCCCCAAATGGCACACGCAAAATGAGGTTGCAAAAGATCACAAACTATCAAATATTTTGATCAAAGTATCAGTCTAACCAGATGAAACAATACCTAGAAATGTATACAACTACATTAGTTTTATTTTTTTAAGCCTAGAGAAGAATTATGATTATACCTCAAAATTTAAATTTCTGAAAATGAAGTGTGATTTTATGATTTAGAATGTTGCTAAAATCTATGTAATAAATATGACTTTGGAAGTATTCTAAAATAATATAAATTAGCTTTAAAAATATTAACTTGTTATAACCATGTCTTCACTCCAGAGGCATAATTACAGTTTTGCCACATTTACTATCGTACCTGATGTGGAAATAGTGGAAATCTATAATTAATAACTCGGTTAACACAGTGGGATGTTAATGTGTTACTCCCTATGAATGTGATAGAATCAGTATGTAGACAGAGAAGTTATGCCAAAAGCTTTCAAAAAGCAATCAGCCTTATCTGATATTAAGAGATAATCAATTACCTGATGTTTAAAGTGATGCCCCATAGTAAATATGGCATTGAACAAAAATTCTCAGGGTTTCAGAAATTATGCTCCAGGCAAATTAGCATATCATCAGTTCAGAAGTGGAAATCCACTCCATTACACCAAATTAGAGATCTAATAGGAAGCATAGAAAAATAAAATTCTGTAAAACGTCCAAGAAGAAATCTGGAGGGTACAGTAGTTAACAGCTGTGGAAACAGGTGCAGCACACATAACCAAAGAAGTAAAACAAACAAACAACAACAAACAATTAAAAGATTAAAATGCTTGTCTTCAACAGAAGAACAGAATTCAAATATGGAAGAGCGCAACAGATTAAAGCCATGACCTTTCCAAAATTGTAAAGCACGTGAACCTGATCTTCTAGGGATTTTCTATTTACCCTTCATCACTCTGAATGGACACACATTAAGTACTTTTAAGGGTTGTTAGTTATTTCAAGAGTCAGTGATTAGTGCTTCATCACCCTTTGCCCAAATTCAGAATCACAGAGAAGTGGACAACCACAAGACCCCCACACAGGGATCTCTATGGGCTGGAAACCAGAGTAGGGTGATGTCCTTTCTACTGGTAAATCCAGAAAGAAGTGCTAAGAAGAGACGGGTGGAGTGTGTGCTCCGCTCAATATACCACTCATTGGCTTGAGAAACGGCTCCATCCCTGAGGTACAAAAGGAGGAAGCAATGAAGGGGCAAAGAGAGAAGAGAAATTTTCCAAGTTCACTTCACCTGGTCCCTACTTTGCAAGACTTGTCTTTAAAAAGAAGATGATAACAAATTGTACCATATTACAAACTGCTTCTTAAAACTTTAGAGCTGCAGGTCATCTGGGCGGCTCAGTCAGTTAATTGTCTGCCTTTGGCCAGGTCGTGATCTCAGGGTTCTGGGATGGAGCCCGCTTTGGGCTCCCTGCTCAGGAGGGAGCCTGCTTTTCCCTCCAGGCTACCTCTACAGCTCCCCCACCCTGCTCTTTTGTGCTATCAAATAAATAAATAAAAATCTTAAAAAACAAACAAACAAACAAACAAATCTTGGATGTTGCCACTTCTAGCTTTTTGTATTTCTACTTTAAGCAATTCTTTACTCACAATAGACTTTGAGATAGTATTACAAAACATAAGTCAGCCTAATGATTTTTCTTTTCTTTCTTTCTCTCCTCTCCCCTTCCTTCTTACTCCATCCTTCCCTCACTCTTTTCTCAGAGAAATTCACCAGCACAGTTCAATTAAATCTACAAAATTAATCGAATATTTTCATTCCATTTGCACTCCACAGTTCATATTTTAAAAATAATCTCAGGGTGCCTAAGTAGCTCAGTCAATCAGATGGCTGCCTTCTGCTCTGGTCGTGATCCCAGGGTCCTGCAATCAAACCCCAAATCCGACTCCCTGCTCAACAGAGAGACTGCTTCTCCCTCTCTCTCTGACTGCTGCTCTGCCTACTTGTGTATTCTCTATCAAATGAGTAAATAAAATATTTAAAAAAATAAAAATAAAAATAACGTCTTCTAAATATCATGAATTTTTTTTTTAAGTTACATAACCATATGAGGGAAGAGGTTATGTGAATATTATAGTAGGTATAATTTTAAAATAACATCCAGGGACCTACACCTTTATTGCCACCCTTTAAAAATCACTCCTTTGGGGCACCTGGGTGGCTCAGTAGTTAATCTTCTGCCTTTGGCTCAAGTCATGATCCCAGGGTCCTGGGATCAGCTCCCTACTTAGCAGGGAGCCTACTTCTCCCACTCCTGCTTCCCTCACTTGTGTTGTCTCTGTGTGTGTGTGTGTGTGTCAAATAAATAAGTAAAATCTTTAAAAAAATAAATAAATCACTCCCTTTGGATACCTATGTATATGATGAGATATCACTCCCGTGAGTGGTTACCAATTAGTTCCTTCAAGTAAATCAAAAGGGAGATTATCCTGGGTGAACCTGAAATAATCAGATGAGCCCTTAAGAAAAGTGAAGTATTGGGGCGCCTGGGTGGCTCAGTGGGTTAAAGCCTCTGCCTTCCGCTCAGGTCATGATCTCAGGGTCCTGGGATCCAGCCCCGCATCGGGCTCTCTGCAGCAGGGAGCCTGCTTTCCCTGCCTCCCTCTCTCTCTGCCTCTCTGCCTGCTTGTGATTCCTGTCTGTCAAATAAATAAATAAATAAATCTTAAGAAAATATAAAAAAAAAAAAAAAAAAGAGGGACGCCTGGGTGGCTCAGTTGGTTGGACGACTGCCTTCAGCTCAGGTCATGATCCTGGAGTCCCGGGATCAAGTCCCGCATCGGACTCCCAGCTCCATGGGGAGTCTGCTTCTCTCTCTGACCTTCTCCTCATTCATGCTCTCTCTCAAGTAAATAAATAAAATCTTTTAATAAAAAAAAAAAAGAAAAGAAAAGTGAAGTATTATATGGTTTCATCTGGCCAACTGGTCTTGAAGAAGTAAGCTAGTAAGCTACCCCATTGTAAGAGAGCTTATGGAGAGAATCATGTGTCAATGATCTGATGCCAACATCTACAAACTGAGAGATATCCTTGGCCAATAACTGGAAAAAACATAAGAAAGAAAGAAAAGAGAGAGGGAGAAAGAAAGAAAGACTTTACTCTCACAAAAACAAAGAACTGAATTCTGCCAACAAGGAGTGAACATGAAAGATGACCTTGAACTTCAGATTAAATTGCAGCCCTGCTTAACAATCTGATTTAAACTGGGTCAGACCCTCAGCAGAAGACCTAGTAATCTCTACCTGTACTTCTGACCTATGGAAACTGTGAGACAATAAATATATGCTGTTGAAACCACTAAGTTTTTGATAATTTGCTATACAACAATATAAAACTAACAGGTATTTTCCTGTTATAAAATATACTGCTATTGCACATTCCAGAAATGTAAGTATAATCAAATTTAAGTTTATTTATTATTTTAAGATGATTACTGTGAGCCAAATTTCAAGGTAGACTTTCCTGAGAATCAGACTTTGAGATGGAGTTTTGCAAGCTAAATGTTTTTTTGGGAATTGCTCTTGAAAACTACTCTGAGGAGAAAATAAGAAAATCAGTGAGAGAAATTGAACTATGATGTAACTGGTAAGAAAGGCCTCAGCTAATATACCATGGAAAGTTCTATAATGGAAAGTCTTTAAGAGTTGCCTAAATTAAGATAAGAAGACTATGACTTCATATCTACATATCCACCATTCATTAGATTTGAGCTGGGAAGGGTGATGTTTCCAAAATTTCTTTGGTTGAAGGCAGCTCTTGAGAAGTGATTCAAATGTGAACATTGAAGAGTCTACACTCCCAGGAAGAGCAGGAATGAGTGACTTCGCATTAAAGTGATTAGAGAGAGATTTCTCATCTGCCAGGCAGAATGGGGCCTGGGCTCTGCAGTCTCTGAGGTGGGATAACTGAAGAGAGATGTTCAGTGTACCGGAACTATGAAGTCATTGAGACATTGCGCACTGTGAGTGAGCAGCTGCTGGGTACCACTGAATGCCCCCACAACTCTTACTCCGGCTGCTGTTCCAAACAAGAAGTAAACAAAATGAAAACTCATATGGCTGGAATGTTCTCCACTGATAAATCTTAGCATTATGCTCCTCCCACACCACTTGCACACTCCGCCCCCCCTCCTTTTCTCTCTCTCTCCCTAAATCTAATTGAAAATATTCATGCACTCTTTCTCTAAATTAATTAATTAATTAATTGATTGATTAAGGATTCAATTTTTGCTCTGGAGTCTATATTTGTCTTTCAAGATCTCATTGCAATTATTGCTTTTCTCTCATACATCATCAATTTCTGTTTCTGTCTCTACTAAATCATTCCTATCAGCATACAAATAAGTTTTAAAATTCCCATCTCAAAATACATCTTTACCTATAACTATTTACCTATGTATCTCTCTATACATTTCTAATTTGAAACCATACCCCTTTTCAGCTATAAAATCATTGTTCACAGAAAATTTTTTCAAAAAATGTATTTTTATAGTAAGTCAATCTTTGTCCTTGCCTTACTGTTTCTCTAAACAGCTTCCAATAGGCTTTCATCCCAATATAATACTGAAAGTGTTCTTTTCTTTTTCTTTTTTTAAGATTTCACTTATTTATTTGACAAAGAGAGGTCACAAGTAGGCAGAGAGGCAGTCTGCAGAGAGAGAGAGAGGGAGAAGCAGGCTCCCCGCCGAGCAGAGAGCTGGATGCGGGCCTTGATCCCATGACCCTGAGATCATGACCTGAGCCGAAGGCAGAGCTGAACCCACTGAGTCACCCACGTGCCCTGAAACTGTTCTTGATAGTCACCAAAGTCTTCCATATTCCAGTTCTGCCGAATTACACCTACACATAATTTGTATCCTAGTTTATCAGTCTATATCATGTTTTTAAAAAGTGAAGTTTTATTGGCAACATTTAAAAATTAAGACATTGCAATAACATTTGTGTTATCTCTAAAATTTCAAAACTCTGGCAATGTCAAGGTATGCTTAGAAACAATGCACTAAAAGTGAAGAGCCCTGTAACCTGAGCACTTGAGTTAGAATCATTCCCTTTGACTCCCTAAGACCATTATCACTTACTATTTCTATTCCTTTTATTATTTTTTTGGAGGGGGATGGAGGCATGAAATTACCTACATTTATCATCTCAGTTTCTTTTTTTTCTTCAGTTTTTTCTTTTTTCTTCACTTATTTTAAAGAAAATATAGATGTAATGACATACAAGAAAGCTTTACATATTTAATGTATACATCTTAATGAATTTAAAGATAAGTTAAATTGTCACCATAGATAATGCCTTAAACTTAACCATAACTTTTACAAATTTCCTCCCCTCTTTATTTTCCCCCTCCTCTTTTTTAAAACCATTTATGACCATCTTAAATTTTAAGTATACAATATAGTATTGTTAGTTATATGAACCCTGCTATACAGTAGATCTCTAGGACTTATCATCTTTCATAAGGGAAATATGTACTCTTTGAATAATATCTCTCTGATATACCATCCCCCAGCCTTTGGTAAACCCCACCTCACTCTGCTTCTATGAGTTTGACTATTTTAAATTCCTGATAAAAGTGGGATCATGTAGAATTTGTTTTTCTATGTTTGTTTATTTCATTTATTAAACTGCCTTCAAAGTTCACCTTTGTTGTAGCAAATGATAGGATTTCCTTCTTTTTGAAGGATGACTAATATTCTATTGTATGTCGCACATTTTCATTATCTTTCCATCGATTAATGAACATTTAGGTTGTTTTTGTCCACATCTTGACTATTGTAAATAGTGCTCCAATGAACATGAAAGTAAAATATCTCTATGAGATACTAATTTCAATTCTTTTGTATAAATATTCAGAACTGGGACTCTTGGATCACATGGTAGGTCTATTTTTAATTTTGAGGAGCCTCCCTACTATTTTTCATAAGGATTATACCATTTTACATTCACATCAACAGTGTATGCATGTTTCCTTTCCTCCACATTCTCCCCAACACTTGTCATGTATGTCCTGTCTTCTTTTTTTTTTTTTTTTTTTTTTTTTTTTTTTTTTTTATTTTTTTTTTTTAAAGATTTTATTTATTTATTTGACAGAGAGAAATCACAAGTAGTCGGAGAGGCAGGCAGAGAGAGAGAGAGGAGGAAGCAGGCTCCCTGCTGAGCAGAGAGCCCCACGTGGGACTCGATCCCAGGACCCTGAGATCATGACCTGAGCCGAAGGCAGCGGCTTAACCCACTGAGCCACCCAGGCGCCCTGTCCTGTCTTCTTAATAATGGCTATATTAATAGGTGTGAGGTGGTATCTTCTTGTGCTTTTGACTTGCATTTCCTTGATGATTAGTGATGTTGAGCACATCTTCTTAATAATGGCTATATTAACAGGTGTGAGGTGGTATCTTCTTGTGCTTTTGACTTGCATTTCCTTGATGATTAGTGATGTTGAGCACATTTTCATATACTTGCTGGACATTTGTCTGTCTTCTTTGGAGAAATGTCTATAAAAGTCCCTTACCCACTTTTAAATCATTTTTAAAATATATTAAGTTAGTAAAATTCATTACATATTTGGATATTAGCCCCATATCAGATGTTTTGCAAATAGTTTTCCCATATACTAGTTTACCTTTTCATTTGCTGATTAATTCCATTATTGTCCAGAAGACTTTCAGCTTGAACAAGTGTCATTTGTCTGTGTTTTTGTTTTGTCTGTGCTTTTGTTCTCATATTTAAGAAATCATTGGCAAGGCCAATATCAGGAATTTTTCATCTGTTTTCTTCTAGTTTTATAGTTTCAGTTCTTTGTCTGGCTTATATCAGAGAGATGATAGTCTCAAAAAGAAAAAACAGGTTTGGAAGTGTTCCCTCTTTATATATTTTTGGAGATTTTAAAAGGAATTATTATTAATATTTCTTTAAATGTTCAGTAGAATTCACCCCGACTTTTATTTGTTGGGAGGTTTTCTATTACAGATTCTATCTCCTTGATTGTAACTGCAATGTTCAAACTTTCTTCTTGGTTCAGTCTTGGTGGATTGGATGTTTCTAAGAATTTATCCATTTCATCTAGGTTATCCAATTCATTGATATAAAATAATTCCTCTCATCTTTTCAAAACTTCTGTGCTGTGAGTTCTAATATCTCCTTTTATCATTTCTGATTTTATATGAGTCTTCTCTCTTTTTTTAGTAAGCTTATGTGTTTTTTATCTTAAAAAAATAGTTTCATCAATTTTTTCTATTGTTTTTCTATTTTTTATCTTTAGTTTATTTCTATTCTAATCTCAAAATTTCCTTTTTTTGGAAGTTGACCTATGATCTAGACCCCCAAAATTAGAGACCCCTTGCCCACTCCCCTGTCTTGGAATGTGCATTCCCATTGCCTTCCAAGGATGCAGACTTGAGATGCTAATATGCTATTGAGACCATCTGGATGGTATATGTGACAGGTTCCAGTGAAAGCCTTTATATAAATTTTTAAGATTCTGTTGAATAGCAATGTGCATGGAGGGTAGAAAGAGAATGAGGAAAAAAGGCAGGACATTCCAGATTGATAGGTGGCAGTTTTAATAAGCAAGGGAACTTATTTATAAGGTTTGTCTTGCGAAGCCACAAGATGAGTAGATCTCCATTAAATTTTAAAAGGACTGCAGCAAAAAAGGGAAACCAACTGCTGACACAAGTTTCAGCCTCTACTGTGTTCAGTTTGTATGGCCTGTCATGTCCAACTAGAAGTTGAAAGTCAAGTTAAGATGTTGAAAGAAGAGCTGAGTTAGAGAAGAACATGTGGCTGTCTACTACTCTGTTATCTTTGGGGCTGACAGACAAGGTTGGAGAGCAGGATAATAATTTGGGGTCCTTAACATGCTGCTTTGCAAAGCTAGGACGGTGCAAGTTGCCTTGGTTTAAAGTCCAAGTGCTTTTGACAAAGCCTAATTGGAATCCAAAGAGATGAAATCCCTGGAAAACTGAGGAGAGCTGAGAAGGATGTTGTGGTAATGATAGTGAAATAGATGAAGTGTCCCATGCTATCCAATCCCTATGTATTAGGAAAGCAAAATGACAGCAGCAATGCCAGCCAGAGGGGTGGCCACTAAATCAGGAAATGCTCATGATGAGCTTACTCCTGCGGAGCTTACTGTTAGAGCTTCCAAATTCCAGTAAAGGCCAGGGAAAATATTGAAGCATGATTAGTGGGTTAGTATAGTTATGGGACATGGGGAACAATAGCACTCCTCTGGGAGCACCCACACTACATTTGGAGGGTTCAAGATACTCATTCCCTTATCAATTGGATTATTCTTTTTTTTTAATTTTTTATTTTTTATAAACATATATTTTTATCCCCAGGGGTACAGGTCTGTGAATCATCAGGTTTACACACTTCACTTCACAGCACTCACCAAAGCACATACCCTCCCCAATGTCCATAATCCCACCCTCTTCTCCCAAACCCCCTCCCCCCAGCAACCCTCAGTTTGTTTTGTGAGATTAAGAGTCACTTATGGTTTGTCTCCTTCCCAATCCCATCTTGTTTCATTGATTCTTCTTCTACCCACTTAAGCCCCCATGTTGCATCACCACTTCCTCATATCAGGGAGATCATATGATAGTTGTCTTTCTCTGCTTATTTCACTAAGCATGATACGCTCTAGTTCCATCCATGTTGTCACAAATGACAAGATTTCATTTCTTTTGATGGCTGCATAGTATTCCATTGTGTATATATACCACATCTTCTTGATCCATTCATCTGTTAATGGACATCTAGGTTCTTCCATAGTTTGGCTATTGTGGACATTGCTGCTATAAACATTCGGGTGCACGTGCCCCTTTGGATCACTACATTTGTATCTTTAGGGTAAATACCCAATAGTGCAATTGCTGGGTCATAGGGCAGTTCTATTTTCAACATTTTGGGGAACCTCTGCTGTTTTCCAGAGTGGCTGCACCAGCTTGCATTCCCACCAACAGTGTAGGAGGGTTCCCCTTTCTCCGCATCCTCGCCAGCATCTGTCATTTCCTGACTTGTTGATTTTAGCCATTCTGACTGGTGTGAGGTGATATCGCATTGTGGTTTTGATTTGTATTTCCCTGATGCCGAGTGATATGGAGCACTTTTTCATGTGTCTGTAGGCCATCTGGATGTCTTCTTTGAAGAAATGTCTGTTCATGTCCTCTGCCCATTTCTTGATTGGATTATTTGATCTTTGGGTGTTGAGTTTGCTAAGTTCTTTATAGATTCTGGACACTAGTCCTTTATCTGATATGTCGTTTGCAAATATCTTCTCCCATTCTGCCAGTTGTCTTATGATTTTGTTAACTGTATCCTTTGCTGTGAAAAAGCTTTTGATCTTGATGAAATCCCAATAGTTCATTTTTGCCCTTGCTTCCCTTGCCTTTGGCGTTGTTCCTAGGAAGATGTTGCTGCGGCTGAGGTCGAAGAGGTTGCTGCCTGTGTTCTCCTCAAGGATTTTGATGGATTCCTTTCGCACATTGAGGTCCTTCATCCATTTTGAGTCTATTTTTGTGTGTGATGTAAGGAAATGGTCCAATTTCATTTTTCTGCATGTGGCTGTCCAATTTTCCCAGCACCATTTATTGAAGAGGCTGTCTTTTTTCCATTGGACATTCTTTCCTGCTTTGTCGAAGATTAGTTGACTGTAGAGTTGAGAGTCTATTTCTGGGCTCTCTATTCTGTTCCATTGATCTATGTGTCTGTTTTTGTGCCAGTACCATGCTGTCTTGATGATGACAGCATTGTAATAGAGCTTGAAGTCCGGAATTGTGATGCCACCAACGTTGGCTTTCTTTTTCAATATCCCTTTGGCTATTCGAGGTCTTTACTGGTTCCATATAAATTTTAGCATTATTTGTTCCATTTCTTTGAAAAAGATGGATGGTACTTTGATAGGAATTGCATTAAATGTGTAGATTGCTTTAGGTAGCATAGACATTTTCACAATATTTATTCGTCCAATCCAGGAGCATGGAACATTTTTCCATTTCTTTGTGTCTTCCTCAATTTCTTTCATGAGTACTTTATAGTTTTCTGAGTATAGATTCTGTGCCTCTTTGGTTAGGTTTATTCCTAGGTATCTTATGGTTTTGGGTGCAATTGTAAATGGGATTGACTCCTTAATTTCTCTTTCTTCTGTCTTGCTGTTGGTGTAGAGAAATGCAACTGATTTCTGTGCATTGATTTTATATCCTGACACTTTACTGAATTCCTGTACAAGTTCTAGCAGTTTTGGAGTGGAGTCTTTTGGGTTTTCCACATATTGTATCATATCATCTGTGAAGAGTGATAATTTGACTTCTTCTTTGCCGATTTGGATGCCTTTAATTTCCTTTTCTTGTCTGATTGCTGAGGCTAGGACCTCTAGTACTATGTTGAATAGCAGTGGTGATAATGGACATCCCTGCCGTGTTCCTGACCTTAGCGGAAAAGCTTTCAGTTTTTCTCCATTGAGAATGATATTTGCGGTGGGTTTTTCATAGATGGCTTTGATGATATTGAGGTATGTGCCCTCTATCCCTACACTTTGAAGAGTTTTGATCAGGAAGGGATGCTGTACTTTGTCAAATGCTTTTTCAGCATCTATTGAGAGTATCATATGGTTCTTGTTCTTTCTTTTATTGATGTGTTGTATCACATTGACTGATTTGCGGATGTTGAACCAACCTTGCAGCCCTGGAATAAATCCCACTTGGTCGTGGTGAATAATCCTTTTAATGTACTGTTGAATCCTTTTGGCTAGTATTTTGTTGAGTATTTTCGCATCTGTGTTCATCAGGGATATTGGTCTATAGCTCTCTTTTTTGATGGGATCCTTGTCTGGTTTTGGGATCAAGGTGATGCTGGCCTCATAAAATGAGTTTGGAAGTTTTCCTTCCATTTCAATTTTTTGGAACAGTTTCAGGAGAATAGGAATTAGTTCTTCTTTAAATGTTTGGTAGAATTCCCCCGGGGCGCCATCTGGCCCCGGGCTTTTGTTTGTTTGGAGATTTTTAATGACTGTTTCAATCTCCTTACTCGTTATGGGTCTGTTCATGCTTTCTACTTCTTCCTGGTTCAGTTGTGGTAGTTTATATGTTTCTAGGAATGCATCCATTTCTTCCAGATTGTCAAATTTGTTGGCGTAGAGTTGCTCATAGTATGTTCTTATAATAGTTTGTATTTCTTTGGTGTTAGTTATGATCTCTCCTCTTTCATTCATGATTTTATTTATTTGGTTTCTTTTTCTTTTCTTTTTGATAAGTCTGTCCAGGGGTTTATCAATTTTATTAATTCTTTCAAAGAACCAGCTCCTACTTTCATTGATTTGCTCTCTTGTCTTTTTGGTTTCTATTTCATTGATTTCTGCTCTGATATTTATGATTTCTCTTCTCCTGCTTGGCTTAGGGTTTCTTTCTTGTTCTTTCTCCAGCTCCTTTAGGTGTAGGGTTAGGCTGTGTACCTGAGACCTTTCTTGTTTCTTGAGAAAGGCTTGTACCGCTATATATTTTCCTCTCAGGACTGCCTTTGTTGTGTCCCACAGATTTTGAACCATTGTATTTTCATTATCATTTGTTTCCATGATTTTTTTCAATTCTTCTTTAATTTACCAGTTGACCCATTCATTCTTTAGAAGGATGCTGTTTAGTCTCCATGTATTTGGGTTCTTTTCAAACTTCCTTTTGTGGTTGAGTTCTAGCTTTAGAGCATTGTGGTCTGAAGATATGCAGGGAATGATCCCAATCTTTTGATACCGGTTGAGTCCTGATTTAGGACCGAGGATGTGATCTATTCTGGAGAATGTTCCATGTGCACTAGAGAAGAATGTGTATTCTGTTGCTTTGGGATGAAATGTTCTGAATATATCTGTGATGTCCATCTGGTCCAGTGTGTCGTTTAAGGCCTTTATTTCCTTGCTGATCTTTTGCTTGGATGATCTGTCCATTTCAGTGAGGGGAGTGTTAAAGTCCCCTACTATTATTGTATTATTGTTGATGTGTTTCTTTGATTTTGCTATTAATTGGTTTATATAGTTGGCTGCTCCCACGTTGGGGGCATAGATATTTAAAATTGTTAGATCTTCTTGTTGGACAGACCCTTTGAGTATGATATAGTGTCCTTCCTCATCTCTTATTATAGTCTTTGGCTTAAAATCTAATTGATCTGATATAAGGATTGCCACTCCTGCTTTCTTCTGATGTCCATTAGCATGGTAAATTCTTTTCCACCCCCTCACTTTAAATCTGGAGGTGTCTTCGGGCTTAAAATGAGTTTCTTGGAGGCAACATATAGATGGGTTTTGGTTTTTTATCCATTCTGATACCCTGTGTCTTTTGACAGGGGCATTTAGCCCATTCACATTCAGGGTAACTATTGAGAGATATGAATTTAGGGCCATTGTATTGCCTGTAAGGTGACTGTTACTGTATATGGTCTCTGTTCCTTTCTGATATACCACTTGTAGGCTCTCTCTTTGCTTAGAGGACCCCTTTCAAGATTTCCTGTAGAGCTGGTTTGGTGTTTGCAAATTCTTTCAGTTTTTGTTTGTCCTGGAAGCTTTTAATCTCTCCTTCTATTTTCAATGATAGCCTAGCTGGATATAGTATTCTTGGCTGCATGTTTTTCTCGTTTAGTGCTCTGAAAATATCATGCCAGCTCTTTCTGGCCTGCCAGGTCTCTGTGGATAAGTCAGCTGCCAATCTAATATTTTTACCATTGTATGTTACAGACTTCTTTTCCCGGGCTGCTTGCAGGATTTTCTCTTTGTCACTGAGACTTGTAAATTTTACTATTAGGTGACGGGGTGTGGGCCTATTCTTATTGATTTTGAGGGGCGTTCTCTGAACCTCCTGAATTTTGATGCTCGTTCCCTTTGCCATATTGGGGAAATTCTCCCCAATAATTCTCTCCAGTATACCTTCTGCTCCCCTCTCTCTTTCTTCTTCTTCTGGAATTCCAATTATTCTAATGTTGTTTTGTCTTAGGGTGTCACTTATCTCTCGAATTCTCCCCTCGTGGTCCAGTAGCTGTTTGTCCCTCTTTTGCTCAGCTTCTTTATTCTCTGTCATTTGGTCTTCTATATCACTAATTATTTCTTCTGCCTCATTTATCCTAGCAGTGAGAGCCTCCATTTTTTATTGCATCTCATTAATAGCTTTTTTGATTTCAATTTGGTTAGATTTTAGTTCTTTAATTTCTTCAGAAAGGTTTTTTATATCTCTCGAGAGGGTTTCTCTCATATCTTCCATGCCTTTTTCGAGCCCGGCTAGAACCTTGAGAATTGTCATTCTGAACTCTAGATCTGACATATTACCAATGTCTGTATTGATTAGGTCCCTAGCCTTCGGTACTGCCTCTTGTACTTTTTTTTGTGTTGAATTTTTCCGCCTTGTCATTTTGTCCAGATAAGAGTATATGAAGGAGCAAGTAAAATACTAAAAGGGTGGCAACAACCCCAGGAAAATATGCTTTAACCAAATTAGAAGAGATCCCAAATCGTGAGAGGGTAGAAAGGGGATAAAAAGAGGTTCAAAAAGGAAGAAAGAAAAAAAAAAAAAGAAAAAAGAATAAAAAAAGAAAAGAAAAGAATTTAAATAAAAGAAAACAAATAAGAAAAATATTAAAAAGAAAAAATATATATATTGGATAAACTAGTTAAAAAATGTTAAAAAAGAAAAAGGTAAAAGTTAAAAAAAGTATTTACCAGAAGGAAAAAAAAAACAAAAAATGAAAAAGAAAAAAATCAAATTAACTGCAAGACTAAAAAAAATCACAGGGAAAAAGCCATGAGTTCCGTGCTTTCATTTGGATTATTCTAATCTACAGGGAGGCTGAGTCCAATTTAGAGGTTTTCCCTGGGCATGTAGGACCCCAGAAATCTATACAGAATGTACAACAAATTCTTAGGGACATGGGAATGAGACCAACCATCTATACCCTATTTTGGAAGGCCTGATTGAGCCACATTTGCTGCAGAAATGAAAGCCAAGATATTACACTCCACCTCACCACCTCGTATGGAATAGATATCCATGCTGGACCAGTCATGGACAAGACATTTATGTGCTGGGAAATCCACACTGATCTGGGGAAATGGATAAATCCTGGGAATAGGTACAGGCTGTGGGGAAGACCCAAGATAAAGAGGAAGCTTGAAAATCTAAAAGGCTATCCCAATCACCTGTAAAGGGTCCAGTAAAAATAACCTAGAAGCAAATGTGACTTGATAATGCTTCTGTGACCCTACCTGCAAAAATACACTGGAAACCCAATACTGTTTGGTTGGCCTGTGTAAAACCTTAAATCCTTAACAACCTCAGACCTTCCCTAACTGTCCTACCATCCTTGATGGTCCTCCTGCTCCAGCAAGGACCTCAGGGATATAGTCCTACTCAGAGTGGGTACTTACCATATCCCAGTTATAGAATTTAAGCCAAGATTGTCTCCAGATAAGAGCCACTGGAAGTGATCAGGACACCAGGTTGAGCTAAGTATTCACTGGACCCCCAGAAATAAACAAAAGGTGATATTTCTGATTGATACTAGAGCCAAATGTACTCTATAACCCTCAAATATTTTCTGGCACCCTCAAAGCCATTAGTGGCTATACAGGGGGAATAGTTATGGTCAAGAAGGTCCCTTTGACACTACAAATTGGGCATTCTCCCCTATGAGAATATAGGGTTTTTATTTCTCTAATACCAAGAAACATATTGAATATAGATATATTGCAAGATATATATTTTCAAACTCTGAAAACTTCTGTTGGTAAGTTTTATCTCTGTGTTAGAGTAATGGAATCAGTGCTGGGGGAAACACCAAATAGGAACTGCTAAGTCTATCACCCCAGGGAAGACTGATAACTGTCACACAATATAAATTGCCCAGGGACATAAGGAAATAGAAGAAACACCTTGCCCATATTGTTTTCAAGAGCTCAGTATGGCTGGTAGAAAAGCTCATGATGGATGATACTGAACTACGAAGAGTTGAACAAGGTGGTACCCATCATCAATGCAGTTGTGCCTGATACCGCCACCATCTTAGATATCTTATCTGCACTCCTAGGGGTGTACCTTGTTGTGCTAGACTTAGGAAATACATTTTTTAGTATAACCCTTGTTATTGAGTCACAAATCAATTTACCTTTATGTGGAAGGGGCATCATGGAATTTTCAAGTGCTTCCTCTAGGATACCTGCACAATTCCACAATATGTCATAGGGTTATAGCCCAAGACCTTCCCTTTTTCTCCTTCTCCACATCAGTAAAATGGGCTCATTACATTGATGACATAATGATAACTTATGAAGACTTAACTTCTGCTGCAGGGATGCTCTACAGACTTTGCTGGGACATTTGCAAGGAAGAGGATATGCAGTGAAACCACAGAAAATTCAAGATGTAGGCACTGCCATAAGGTTTTTGGGAGCTGTTTAGTTAGGTAAGTCATGTGTTGTTACAGAAACTGTAATTCATAAGGTGCAAGCCTAATCAACTCCTAAGAATGTGAAAGAAATGCAAGTCTTTGGGGTGCCTGGGTGACTCAGTGGGTAAAGCTTCTGCCTTTGGCGCAGGTCATCATCTCAGGGTCCTGGAATCGAGCCCCATATTGGGCTCTCTGTTCAGCAGGGAACCTGCTTCCCACTCTCTCTCTCTCTCTGCCTGCCTCTCTGCCTATTTGTGATCTCTTTCTCTGTCAAATAAATAAATAAAATCTTTTAAAGAAAAGTGCAAGTCTTTGTAGGGATTTGGGGGTTTTGGAAGAAGTATTCCCTCTCTGTCATTGTACCTTCATTTCTTATACTGCCTAATAAATAAAGGATAAGTGTGGGATTGAGGATCAGAACAGCAAGCCACCATTGAGAAGGTAAAAATACCTGTGAGGCAGATTAAAGCTGTGTCTGTGATTCTGGAAGATATGGTATTGGGCACTGTGCTAGAGAAAACAGAAGGAGGGAATACTAAGATTTTGGTCCTAGATCTGCAAGGGAGCAGAAATTGGATATACCCTATAAAGCAACAGTTCCTAGCAGTATACACAGTACTCCAGGTAGAGCCTCTCACTAAGGAACAGCTTACACATCCTTATCAAGGGATGTATTGAAAACATGTTCTATTGACTTTCCTCTGTCATAGCTCAAACCCTCACTTTTCTAAGTAGCATTCCTATTTGCAACAGAGGACTACTCTGTCTTGAGAAAGGCAGGTGCTACTAGGCCCTATAGAATATGCAGATTCTACAAATGTCCCCACCCCTATCCCTGTGGTGGCCCTTGTGTCCTGCAGAGGAGTGAGGGAAATTTGCACAGATGTCTAGTATACAGAAGGATAGTCCTGGCAATCTGCCCATAAGGACTATAGTCACTACCCATTCAAACACTGACACCACCTGGATGGAAACACTAATGAACTACAGCAGCCAGTGGGCTGAAGTATGAACAGTTTGATGGGTGATCAGTCATGAGCCCTAGTTACTAACCCTTTGCACTTATAGGCTATTCTCTCCATGGCTTAGAAAATAGCAATCTGAGTGGTGGGTGATCACAAATAAGCCCTTAGTGGGTGAGGATATAGGGAAAGACATTTGGATTCACCTGTAAGAATATGAAGCAGTTCTTACTGTCTTCAACATCCAGGTTTGTAAGGCATTGACACACTCCTTGGAAATTGGGAAGCTGGTGTTTTAACCTGGGTATAAACTCTAGCAATTGATCCTTTAGTAGATACAGCAGATTGGGTGCATAGAAGGAATGTCAATCATAGTGCCCCAGTGGAAGACTTTTCCATCCAAGTTCCTATGAAACATCTTAGAATCCTGGTGTTCCTATGGTGTTCAGTCACAGGATGAACACCTAATGGAAATACCTTTCTACAGTGGGCCCACTCCTATGCCTGAAAAAGGAAATTAATTGAACTATTGGTTATATGGGAAATTGCCCCTATGTAGCTGGTTAAGATTACCATGGTGGGTACTGCCACTCCAGGAAGGGAACAGGGAAACTAAAGCAGCATAAGAAGGAAGAGAAGCCAAGATTTACACTCTTATTTCATGTAATATTACCAATACTGATCCAGAAATCTGGTTTGTGGGATACACTATTAATAACACTGGGCATGGATATTCTTCTTCTTCTTCTTCTTCTTTTTTTTTTTTTTTTTTTTTTTTTTTCCTCAAACTATCTAGGAAGCCCATCAATCTGTTCACCAGAAGCATCCAATAAAATACCACCATCAGAACCAAGGGTGGCTATGCTCAGATATGGGATCAGTTCATGTGGCTTACCTTGGGCTATGAACACTTAAGTACTCACAGATCCTTATGCTGGGAACAGAAAAATCACTCTGAACAGAACCAGCTAAATTTTCCCAAATATATGGCATGGATGTCATGGGAACTGTATAGTCATTCTATCATAATAAAGATAGTGACTGGTGTTACCACCCACATATTTATTGAGAGGGTCATAACGGGACCCAGTTGTTGGTAGCAATAATCTTTGGCCTTAGCTTCCACTTGAGTGGTTCAACCTCTGCTCCTGGGTTTTCCCTGAGCACAGAGGAGAATCTGCCTCAGAGTAACAGTTGCCATCCTCTCTCTCCCCAAAGGTAGTTAGTCACATCCTGTTTTTCACTTGGTACAGTCATGGGAGCACCATCTTTGTCCCCTCCAATGATCTGGAGGATATTACTGTATACACAGAAGGCCTTATTACATTTACCCAACAAGCCTTAAATGATAGCTAGTGAAGTCTGTCTTTACTGAACAATGGAAATGTGTCTAAGGTGAAAAGCTATCTTCCAAAATAAAGATGGACTTGGATATTATCACCACCTCACAAGGAGGCAGCTGTGCTATCATTCAAATAGAATACTGAGTATTCATACTGATGAGTCTGCTAATATATTAACTTTATTAAATCACATGAGGACATGATTAAATGCCCTGCGTGATCCAACTCTCAGCATAGGGGACTTAATAAATCAGTGGTTCAGATCTTGGGGCTCTTGGGGAAAAAAAAAATGTTACTTATTTTGGGAATCATTATTTTAATCTGTTTTTTTTTTTTTTTTTCTCTTAGGTATGTCTATACCGTTGCTGTGCCATCTGCTTCCAGTACAGCATGAGCTGCCCAACAACAACTTCTATGCTAGTGAAAGCCCTACTGACCTCTCAGGACACACTGTAGAAGAGGGAAGAGGTGTAAAATTATAAGAGCTCCTCCAGGAGGTAGATTATTGGAGGATGTCATCAAGAGAACATGACAAGCATTGACCTACAGGCTGGACAGTGGAATTTTGAGACTCTTCACACCGTCCCCTGACCTTGGAACATGCATTCTATTTGCTTTCTCCACTCTAGAAGCTGCTTCAAAAAAATAGCCTTGAGGTGGTAATGTATTGCTGAGACCATCCACACTATAGAACTGATTGAATCCAGTTAAGGCCTCTATCTAACTTCAAGTTCTGATAGGCTAGGGTGGAGCTCTACTTATCTTGCAGATGACTAGTAAACCTCCCAAGAAGTTTTCTTGCATATTAAAATGAGTACTTACCAATCTGGAGTGGTCTGCCTCTTTCTTCAGTCTCTCCTTGTCCTCCAAGTATGGGTCCAGTTTTAGATATCATCGGGAAGTTCCTAAGGATGCAAGCCAACATCAGCCGGCCCACAGTTCTGGGCAGATCAGTTGGTGGTATCGAGAGTAAGCCAATGCCCTTTGCTGAAATCTAGTGGGCCTGCCTGATGGGCTCAAGAGGGCCTCTGTAAGGTCTGGTGGCCTCAAGAGGCCCTCAGCAGAGTCAGCCGTCCCATCTCTGTCTGGTGGATGACCTGTTGTGGATTTCAGGTCCACAACTGGGTATGGTACATCGGAAAGGCCCTGCAGTCTGGCAGAGCTGTTTTGCAGAGTTCTGAGTTCAGGCAAGGCCACCTGAAGCAGCTGGCTGAGCTCTGTTGTGAGCAAGAACACGAGCGGGGCTTCCTGTCTGGGCGTGGCCAGTGGACAGGGCTAGATTGTTGAGGCTGGTGGAGCGCTGGAGTCAGGAAGCCAATAAGCAGGGTTTCTCAGTGAGGGCAGCCTCCTGACAGGCTCCAGAATTGGGCGAAAGCTGCTGGAGAGGCTCCCCAGAAGGATGAGACTACCAAGGGTGCTGAGCAGAGATCGGTAGGTGAGGCTCTGATTGCCAGGTCACTGGCAGGATTCTGTGTTGAAGAGGGGCTCCTGATAGACTCCAGCTCCAGCTCTGGTGGGTTCTGTTGCAGGAGCCCTGTGGCAGAGGCAAAGCGAGCTTTTCACTTGCATATGGCACAGAGAAAGCTCTATGGTGGAGCGGGCTTGGGAGGCGCTCCACAGTTGGCTGGAAAAGCAGGGCTGCAGTGGGGCCAGCATCTCTGGGATTCCAGGGACTGGTTGCAGAAAACTCTGCCCCTTTACCTTATTCTTAGCTGTCCCCTTGTGGTCTGACCATGGAAGCCCCACCCTCCCTCCTCCTCCTGATTCAGAGACGAATCAGAAGTGGACTTTTCTGTCAGTGTGCGAGAAGAAGTCAAGGGAGTTGGACCATCCCTCTAGGTCTGTCCCAAACTGGAAACACTCCCGTGGGGCCTTTCTCAGCACAGAGCTGATGCACTTGAGGGAGAAGTGATGTGTTCAAAGTGAAACTGATTTTCTTATCATTTTAATGCAGTGTTTCTCAGGTATTTGTTTTTCTTGTTTCGTGGATGAACTATAATCTTTCACTCTAGTTCCAGAATTCTCACAAAGCTTCATGGATAGTCACCTAATTGGCATTTCTGTTGGAGGGACTAGAGTGGGGCACCTCCCATTCTGCCATCTTGCTACATTTATCTCTTTTGCTATTTATCCAAGTGAATGCTTCCTGTTCTAATGGTAGAGTTCGGGGGCAAATTTGTACCTTTGTCACAAGCAAGCTATGAAGGCACTCACACGAGTTACGTCTTTCCACAATGTCAGCTTTGTTCAGTCATAAATTATAAATTATATTATGAAACAGTTTCAGAATTCCAAATTCCATGATATTTCACCACACAGGTTTAACTTGGCTCTTTACAGGTTACCCAAAGCCCAGCACAAGACACATCACACAAACAAGATAGAGAGGGGGATGGGTAGGAAGTTAAGGAACTAAACTCTTAAGTCAGTCTGTGGGTGTTCAGTTGAAGTAAGTCCTGGTTCTGGGGTCCTGGTGAGCTCTCTACAGTTTCTGCTTCTTATGTTCAAGCAGTGAAGGATCTCTGTTCTTGTCAGAGATCAATCAGGCAGGGCCGTCAGGGTAGCTGCCCTTTTGAAGTGGTCAGACGTAGAAAGCTCATGTCTAGTTTGACAGTTTGCTGCCAGAATCCTTTCTTTTTAAAGGGATTAATCAGTTTGGGGCCTTTGCAGACCACCTCTGTTTCTGCTGGTTATCAATTCTGAGCACATCATCAGCTGGTGCTGGTCTCTGGGATATCTGGTTAGTTGCAATATCCTTAGCTGCTTGTGCCATTGCCTGACACAGGCTCTGCTTGGTATGAGTGACTCCATCATACCCTCTACAGCGTTTCTGTTTCCAATTCATTTTATGTTACTGGCAGGTACTTGGTAAGTCTGGATTTCTAACATTCAACACTATTGGCCTTTAAGGTTAAAATATTCTTTTTTGTAGGGTTTTCCATGTGCATATTGTGATGGTTAGTACCAGTATGATTCCAGTAGTACCCTATCTAGTTGTGACAATTTTAAAGAAGAAATTTTTAAAAGGAAGTCTTTACAATATTCAAAATACCAAATATGTAAATATAGTACTAGAAAGGATCCGAATGAAGTACTGTTTAAAATGTTTTTGTAGGTAGGGTAGAATGCATTTGTCAGAAAAATGGCATAGTTGAATAAGTGAATCACAATCTAGTAGTGCCACCTTAGGGAAATATATGTAATATTATTTATTTATATAGAGTCTCAATTTTTAAAGACGTTCCAATGTTTGCTTTATATAGGTAACACTACAAGGAATACCTACTGGAATTCTAAACACTAATATATTCTTCATAAACATCCAGGTGATCTTTCTACAACCTAAATCACTTATGCAATAGCACCATCAGCCAACATTCCCCTTCCTTACCCCACCACTAGCTTTATGTTCTGGGAGTTGTCAATTCTGTGTAAAATCTATGGTTCCTGCTCTGACATATAGGGTTCCTTGGTCTAATGTGACCTATTATGCCAGTCAAATCCTATGAAACTCCTGCACTTGTTCCCTAATAGCCAATGCCACTCTGGCCTTTTTCTCATTTAACAAATATACCAACCCTTTCCAGGCTTAAGGTCACTGAACAGGCTATACTCTTAGGGAGTGCACTTCTGTAGCTTTAAATAATCCTAGAGGTTTCATCTTGAATATCATATCCTCAATTAAACCTTCTGTGATAACTTTGAATGTCTCCCTCCCATTATTTGCTGTAACAGTTTTATTTTATTTCTTTTCAGTGTTCTAGAATTCATTGTTTGTGCGCCATACCCAGTGCTCCATGTAATACGTGAGCTCCTGAATACCGACCACCAGCCTCACCCATCCCCCCCACCCTCCAAAAACCTGTTTGTTTCTCAGAGTCCACAGTCTCTCGTGGTAACAGCTTTTGATAACTTTCTCCCACCTGTAGTTTACATTTTGTGTTTTTTGTGCATGTGTCATTTCTTTGTTTTTCAAACTATTGTCTCCTTTCCCAACCCTTATTAGGAAAGCAGGGATTATATATCTATTGTTCTCACTGTCATATACATGGAATATAGAACAATAGCTAGACACATAATCGACTTTCATAAATGCTTGTCAAATGAATTTTTAAAATGCAGTGTTAAAAGATAATGTCTCCTAAGTGTCATTTATCTCTGTATGTTAACTAATTATGATTTAATTACAACACAATAAATCAGTTAAAAGTTTATCAAAGAATTCTATGTTCAGTTTGAGTATTTTTTTTAAATTAGACAATAATACATAAAGAGAAATGTATGACTTTCTGATTTTTACAGAGTGATATTTAGGCTGTTTAAAATAGACTTAAGAGGGTTTCACAATATTAATACTTGCTTTTTTATACTGACAAACTATATTAAATATTATTAAATATTAAATGAAGTGCTCATATGAAGTAATCTATTAAAATAAGACTATTAGAAAGATAACTGTAAAAAACTTGCTATGGTAACTTTGAACAACTTTGAAGAAACAATAAAAGCCCTTTAGCTTACTTGGGATTGAAATAGTGAGAAATGCAGAAAATTGAATGAAGTTTAGATTTACTTATCTGTACATTGGAAATGAGAATTTTCATGAATATAAAACTAAGTAAAATACAAATACATTTTTATTTGGAGTAGAAATGCATTTCATTGACAACTTCATGCTTGAAACATTATTTCTTTTAAGAGCATTTATTTTTCTTTTTTTTCTGAGCAAATATTGAATACTATTGGAATAAAACTAACATTCACAGCATTCAGAGCAATCTGACTAAAATCATCTGTTCTTTAAAATGTTACTTTACTTATTCAAACAAATCATTCCTTGCCTTCTATTATAATTGGGAGTAGACTCCGTATTTCCTATATTTTGTAACAAAACGAAGGTACTTTCCCTTAATGTGTGGTATTTATATAACTTTACCTTATATTGGCACAAAAGTTCTGATTTTAATTATGAAATAAAAGTCTTGAAATCCGTAAGTTTTGATGTATAAAATTAACTGGAAATTTGTTTTGTTTTGTTTTGTTTTTAAACTGGATACTAAAAACAAGAATACCAAAAGAGTGACTTTGCCCACAAAGATGAATGACTTATAAACTCATATTTAACTCAAATATGCCCTGAAACTACAAAGGAATTAATATAAAGTAAGGTAGATTCTGATGCTAAATTCTCACTTCCTGGGTGCAAAGTTTTTGTCATTCTGACTTATAAATTATATTAATCTGATTAGGAGTCTTCTTTCTAATTTTTACTTGTGATTGTTTTAATTTTTCTGCCTTACTTCTCCAATGTGTTATAGGGCTGCTTTTTTTTCAGTCTTTTCTTGTTCAATAATTCCAGGTTTAATATAGTTAATGTGTTTGCATATAAAATGCAATAAATATGTTCCTAACCACCCTTCTTTATCTTGTACCCTAAGGCAGTTGGTGATCTCACTGGCAATATTCCTATCGATCCATTAAGCCAATCAGTGTGGGCCTGATCCTCTGTTTTATCTTAGATTTTTTTTTACTGTCTTATACCTGATTCAATAGCAAGCATTTCACCTCGCTTCTCATATGAGTTGATTTACAAAACTGTCTCAAATAATTTAATTATCAACTGGTTCTATCATTATTGGCCTTATATTCATTAATATATTTTAGATTAAAATTGAGATACTTCCAGCTTAAAATATCTTTACATTTTAAATAAAAGGTATATTTTTAAATAAATAAAAGGCATATTTTTATATAGACGTTTAAGCATAGCTGAAACTAAATGCTCAAAAGATCTCTGATCCCAGGATCTGTTTATGTCTTAGACATATTCCTGATAATTGGTGGACATGATGTCTATTAGTAACTTTATATTTACATCATATAAGTTTTTTAGGCAAAATCTTAACTAAAAGTTGTGGTACATGTTCTAAAGAAGGTGTTTGCTTCATCTAGTTTGAGATGCAAGCCTAAATATGTGTTAAGAAGAAGTCATTTCATAAGCAGAAGATCATCAGGGTTCCAGAAAGATAAAAACAGTAGGGTTATTACGTATTTCTTTTCTATATCACTTCTTCATCTTTTAAGTATCTCCTCACGAATACATAATATAAATCCTGTTGAAACAAGAAATGTCATACTTGCTAAATCAATATATTTCATCTTTGCAAAGCACAACCTGTACATTGGGAAACATTACATTTAAATTACTCCAGTTAATTTTTTTAAATTTTTTTTTTCAGTGTAACAGAATTTATTGTTTATGCACTGCACCACACCCAGTTAATTTTTTTGAGGGAAATTTTCACACATGCAAAAATGTAGAGTCTGGTATAATGAACCATCAAGGATTCATTACCTGAATTCAGCTTATCAACTCAGAATTGTGTTTTATCTACAGATTCTACAAAACACCCCACCCAACCCCCCCTGGGGATTATTATTAAGCCAATTTTAGATATTACATGATTTCATCCACATGTATCTCAGTATTAGCCAGTGGGAATCTCTCTAATTTGGACCCTTCTGTTTTTAACATCAGTAAAATTGTCTATTATGGTTTCATTTGCATTGCTGTTTACACAATATCCCAGGCACGTCTTGTACCTTTTCTATCATGATAGAATCAGTTTTGTCTCCAAGGAACCCTGGGAATTCCACTGGGATTTGCATACTTTTAAAAATACTATTTTGGGGCTCCTGGGTAGCTCACTGGGTTAAACGTCCAACTCTTGGCTTTGGCGTAGGTCGTGATCTCATAGGTCATGGGATCGAGCCTAGCCTCGTCTCTGTACTCTGTGTGGTTTGCTTAGTAACCTAACTTTCTGTGCCTTCATCCCTCCCACTGTGCTATCTCTAAAATAAATAATAAATCTTTAAAAAAAAAAAAAAAGAAAGTTACTGAATCATTGCCACTATTCAAAAAAGTATTGAATTAGGCCACTGTTATGTCAGACATACAAATTAATACAAACATGAAAATTTACATTTATATTTTACGGTTAAAGAGAATTTAGGTAACATATTTTAATACTGAATATTTTAAAGAGCAAAGTTTTCATTATTGTATTTATTTTGTTGTATGTTATATATTTTATACATTATGTGATTGTATATGTTATAAGAAATGTACCATTAAATATGCATTTAATGTGGTTCATCGGGAGTAAATAATATACCTGAGGTAAATAATCAGTTCATGACTTCAAAGACTCTTAACATAAATTATACCATAAATACTAATTGAGTTGGATTTTCAATTTTACTTCTGAGAATTTCACCTCTTAAGAACTGTAACATAACAAGACATTTTTGCTGATGTTGTAATAAAGCATTTCTTGTAGGAAGTTAGTTTCCTAATCAACATAGAATTTAAATTCATTTTATTGACCAAATAACGGTATATTCAAAGTTGTTATGATTTTTTTTTTATATAGGTGAGACAGAGATAGAAAAAATTGATTTTTTCTACATAAACCAATATTTTAAAAAATATCTTCTTTATTATTTACTTGAGAGACAGAGATAGTGAGAGAGCACATGAGCAGGGAAAAGAGGGGGAAGCAGGCTCCCTGTCAAGCAGGGAGCCCAACTCAGGGCTTGATCCCAGGACCCTGGGACATGACCTGAGTTGAAGGCTGACACTTAACTGACGGAGGCATCCAGGCGCCACTACATAAACCAATATTGTATTAATTCTAACAATAGATTAATTCCTTGGAAGTAAAGGGAAGGACTGGGTGACTGATGTTATACATTATTAGCCTAACAGTTAAGTTTGAACTAATTATGTTCAGTAAATAGCATTTTATTTTGATATTTAATTGAAAGTATACTACATTAATTGCAGAAGTTACTTTTTCCAGTCATTTCAATTTTAGTCTATAGTTTGTACTCAATAAAGAATAAATTATTCCATTAAATATTCTTGCCAGTCAGAGTCGAGACATAGTCTATTCAGAAATGTCAGCTTTCTGAATATGTTTAGAACAGAGTTAGAACTAGCAACACAAGTTTTAAATACCTGTCATGGGCTGTGACAGCTTAACGCCTCCCTACTTCACATTACAAAATAAAGTTTGAAATTAACTTGTACATTTTGTAGTGGGTTGAATAAGTCACAAATAACAGTGTTCTTCTTCTGGATAACAAAGGAGGGAATACAAGCACACATAATTAAATTGATGATTTCTGCTTCCTTCCTTGTTGAAGAAAAAAAAGACACAAAAAATACACTTCATAGTAGGTTGTTAGCAATTCATGAATTCTTTGGCACATACTTTAATGTGAATATTTGGTATTTATTGGGTCAGCTGTAAAAGCACTTAAAGTTAACTGGTGTTTTACTGTAGCAGTGAATATACCTTAAAATCAGGAAAAGAATTCATCATAATGTCCCTTCTTATATTCAGTTTTACAATATGGTTAACTAGGATCTCATGTGTTTTTGTCAAACATAGGAAATCCATAATTATAATTACACAATTATTTTTTCAAATACCTATTACTTTCAAAAGAGTATAGTAAGAACTAAGGCGGAATATAAGAAGAAATAGATTTTGCCCTCCAGAAATTTTAATTTTTCATTTGAATTTTTGAGCTCAGGTGGTCTGTCACAACAACTAGGATGGAGTCTACAGACAACCAGATAAGGTTATCATATTTATTTATTTTAAATCTCCAACAACAAACCTTTATTATCACACTCAAAGATTAATTGGGAAAGCTCTTAAGTTGTGAATCTGCTAATTGGCTGGATGAATTCTGCTCCATGTATCTTTTCTTCTTCTGGTACCAGTAGGCTACCTGGCAATATTCTTCTTATGGTAATGACGGAAACCTAGGAAGACAGGGTCTATGTTCTTGTCCAGCTGTGCCAGTGCACATCAAGACTTTGCACGAATCCTATCAGCTACCATACCACTGACTAAAACAAGTCACTTGTCAGCCCAAAGTCAAAGTGTGGGGAAATACAACTCAAGGGGCCAAGCAGATTATATTGCCAAGTTCACATCAATAGAGCAGGAAACTATAATCTTTACATGGAGTATGTGTGAGTGGGTTGGGGGCATAGGAAAGTGAATATTTACTGAGCGATACTCTAGTTGATACTATCTCCAAGAGGAGTGGGAGAGAAAAAATGCAAGTATAATGCCAGGAATGATGGTGGGGGAGTCAGTTCTACTTCTATACAATATGTCATGTTTTCATTTTAGTGCGTATGCTGCATCTTGAAAAATGGCAATCCAATCCTCCAGGTGTTATGGCCAAGATTTTTGTAAGCCAGTGCTGTGTCACACGAGAAAAACACAACATACACCTCTGGATGATGTGCTGTATAAGAAAAGCAGTGGATCTAAGGGTCATGTGCAACTCAGAACACATGAATCTCTTGGTCAGAGGCTATATTCCAAAAGATGCCACATTGGTAAAGAAGTAAAAATTTTACTTTAAATACATATTACCGTCTAAGTAAGTGAATTTATTTAGAATAGAATGTTTTTCATTTATATATTAGGCTGAAGAAATTCTCTCCCTTTTTATATACATAATATTTATCTATACCTATCTATCATCTATATCTATCAATCTATCTATATGTACATTTCTATAGACATTGTTTTGAGTTGTTCAACATGTTGAAAACAAAACAACAGGCCCAGAATGGAGTCACTTATGCCAGGTCCCATATCTCCAAACAGACTTGATAGTTTTAGCTTTCCCAGAAACAGAGATTCAAAACCTGTCAATCAGGAATCACGTGATCAACATTGGTTAAGTGATCGGCCGAATAGATCCTTCTTGTCCTCTAAGTAAAGTAACCTTACATAACCAATCTGCTTTTTTGCCAATATAACTTCCCTGTTTCCATTTCCTTCCTACTTTCCTTCTGTCTATAAAAGTCTCTTCTTGTACAGCTCTTCCAAGCCTCCTTCTATTTGCTAAGTTGGAATCAATTTTCCTCAAATAAACTCTAAATATGTTTAATATGCCTTAGTTTATCTTTTAACAAACAACTGTAATATCTCGGCACCCTACTAAAATATTTTTTAGACTGAAAAGAACACTCATGCATGTGTATTTCTTATATCATAAACTCAAATATACAGATATTTAAAAAGAAAACCATGTTACTTATACTGTCCCATATAATTTAAATAACAGTAGGAGACTAATATATTTTAATACTTATATTCTAAAATATTTATTTTTAAAATTAATGAAGGAGATTGCTGAAGCTGATTCTCTTCCTCCAAAATTTTGGGTTGTAAGTGTGATAGCATCTACAATATCATTATCAAACTGATTAATAGAAATGATTTTATTACAGAACATAATATTATATAGTTCATAGACATTTGGAGATATAAAATTCTGTGAGCCAATGTCTTATGATGTACTGTGTCCTTCTTAGTCAATAATCATGATAATTATATTAGCTAACATATACATGTATTACAAAAGTCATATATCATGCATTTTTGTACTTCAGAAATGCCCTGTGAGTTACATATTATGTTAAATTTCTATTTTATAGAGGTGAAGTGACAAAACTTCAATGTTTATTCATTGAAAGAAAGATTGGGATGAATAAGAATCTACTTCTTATAATAGGCTCTGAGTTGGGGATAGCTAACTGGTTATTTTTAGATGTGTGTGATTTGGAATACATATGTGAAATGAAATGTTCATTGTATATGATCATGCATTTCTCTACACGCAAAGAACATAATATACCATTACATATTCATATATCCGTAATGACCTTTGTGTGTGTGTCTGTGTATATATACTTGTGTGAATGTGTATGTGTATGTGTATGTAAGATATATATGTGTGTGTATATATATATACACACACGTGAATCTCTTTGTGTCTATTTCTACACACATGTAGACTCCACTGTATCCTGTTTTATACACTTATTCATATTTGTTTTCATTTAATTAACAGCAAAAAATGTTCTAATTCGGTAGTCCACTTACTGCTTGTTGACATGCTCTTACTTGTGCATTCTAAATTTTCAAGAAAAATCAAAAACCCAGGAATAATATATGTATCAGGACATACTTATAATGCTAACTGTAAGTTTCATTTCATCACTAATTGATCAGAGACATGATGAGTTCAATGTGGATACTCTATTAATTTAAATGACTAAATTCTACACCTGGAACTAATATTACACTGTATATCAGCTAAATAGAATTTAAGTAAAAACTTGAAAAAAATTGACTTTTTTGGATTGTTAAACATAAACAGAATTGCTGCATATTTTTTAGATAATTCAAACAGTTCTGCAAATTCACATATTAGTTAATAAAATAATATATTGGGCTTTCATTTTAAAATAATGAGACTAATTTTTATCATTATTTGTCTTCAACTATACTTTCAACTAACAATTAGAATCCTAGGCAATCATTTAAACTTCCTTTTAGGTTTTAGAGTGTCACCTACTTTGTATTTCCTTCGTTTACGAGGTTACAGAATTTTAGATTAATGCAAGTAATGAAAAATTTGCCTTCATTTCAATCCATTTTTCGAAACTGGAGAGGAAATATTTTAAGAAAGAATATGAAAAAAAAAGTATGCAAACATGGAGTAACACTATGGATATTTTAAAAGTAAATATAAATATAATTTATGGTATAAATGATTATTATTGGGTTCCACACATTTACTAATATGAATTATTCACATAGAGGAGAAATTAACTCAGATTTCAGAGAGATTTTTAAACTCATTTATGCACAGATATATTTAGAATTTATAAATAAATTATTTATGAAGTATCATTTCCATTGTCTAAACTTTATGTCTACCCCCTTTGGAATCACCATCTCAAATGAGTTACAGCTATATTCCTTTCAACCTATGTTTCTAAGGGTGACTGCTTTGGAATCTAATTATAAAAATAACAGATGTTTCTATGTAACACTTATTAGATCTTTACTAAATTCTAGATATTTTGTTTGATTCATACATCATTTCAGTGAATCTTTATAAACATACTCCGAGGTATAGAATTGTATTCCTCACTTCACATTGGAAGAAATCAAGACTCAGAAGAGTATACAACTTGCCAAAAGCACGGTTAACAAATGAAAGTACATAATAAAAATGATCTGGGACTTTATTTGAGTCCAAAGTCAGAACTGTCAGTACCTCAGTACTCTTAGGCATGCAGTTAATAAGGTATAATTTAGTATCCTGGCTGCCAGGATATGGAGTACTTTTATTCAAAATGAGATGAGCTGAATGTATTTGTACATTGTGTGATTACAGAGATAAAATATTAACTTTGAGAAACATAAAGGTTCTCAAAATAATGATCCATGTTTTAGCAATGATGAAATTAAATTCTAAAACATAGAAGTGTTTTATTTATCCCACCACAAAAATAAGTTCTAGACAAGAGTGGTCTGTGTAATTTTAATGCCATCCCAGTGATATGTTTTAGATATAGTATATTAGAATTTCACAGAAAACTGTGCAAAAAAGTTCTTTGATAAATTAGAAAAAAATTACAAAATAAATTCACAATGTTGACAGTGTGCCAAAAAGTTTTCTAATATACATGTATGCATATTCATTTAATTCTCATAAAAACTCTGACATACATAATTTGTTTTATAGTTATGTATTTTAAAAAATGATCTGGAGATTTGAGTTAGGCTTGTGGTTTTATGAGATAGTCAAAAATGCTAACGCAAAATTAAATTAAAAATGCTTTGTAGTGACTCACTTCATTTTGGTACTTACTATATCCTAGAAACTTAAACTTTGGGAGACAAGTTAGACTCTGACTGCTTTCACACTGTTTTTAATAAAACAGGAGAGAGAGTTAATCAGGTATACTACAGTCTCATATACTGAGCAAGTAAACTAGATAAAGAAGTATAACTAGTGAGAAGGAATAATTAAGAGAACCATAGTTAAAGAAATCACACATTTCAAGATTGTCAGTTTTTAATAAGAATTTGAAAAGATTATGGATTCTTCAGTAGGAACTTAAGGGATGGAAGACATCACATCTTTTTTAAGGACCTAGTGGAAGAGAAAGCAGCAGACATGAAACCAATGAGAAAATAACCAACTGAAATCCAGATGGTTAGTAGACCAGTTGTTTAAAAACTTTAGGATGTGGATAGTTGTCATAACTCAATGAAAGATTTTAAAATAATTTTCAATTGCAGTTGACCTTTGAAGAATATGAGAATTAGGGACAATTACCTCCCACACAGTCAAAAATTCATATGTAACTTTTGACTCCCCAAAATCTTAACTACTATTAGCCTACCTTTGACTGGCCTTACAGATAACATAAACTGTTGATTAACAAATATTGTAACACATATTTAGTATGTTGTATTTATTATACACCATATTCTTATAAAAAGGTGATAGAAACAATGTAAAAAATTATAAGAAAAACAGAATTCATTTATAGTACTTCTATATTGTACAGAATTCACAGGAGTGGGCCCACACAGTGGATCAAACCTACCGTAATGTAGTTCAAGCCTACATTAACTTTGCTCTTGCTATCTTCTGTTAAAATGTAAAGAGCATTGAAAAGACATATGAAATTTTAAAATTCTAATGCTCATTTGGATTTTTAAAAAAATCTAAATTCCATTTGTTTTTCTGGACAATTATCTTTTAGAGAAACAGACTTAAATTTAAAAGTACTGGCAATTTAAATTTTTCATGTTATAAATGTGAACATATCTCCATAAATGAATAACACTTTGCATATTCTCAATATTTAAATTAATCATATGATGACAATGGGAAAGAAACTTGTGGCACTAGATATGCACTTTCATTTAAAGTAATTTTCTTTTCAAGTCTGCAAAAATCTCATTTTGAAAGGGTAGAGGACAAATAAAATGGCCTTAGTCTTGTATAAATACTTCTTTACCTGTTTGTTTCCAAACAGAATATTAAAGAGGGTATAATACTAGTTAATATGATTGTTATAAATTAGAGATTTTATTTTTTATGGCAATAATTCTTTTCTTTAGTGTGTGCTCTTTTTCATTGTTTTTGATAAAGCATTATTTTTTGTTTGTTTTACTCTACAAATTCTCATTAGCACGGAAAATATTTAATGAGTTTGTTACACAGCATGACCTGCATGGGTAGAATATCTTCTCTAAAAGAGCAGAGCAGCAGGAGGTAATTAGAGCTCCCCATGATATTTATTAGTAATAAACTTTCATTGACATTTGAAGTTGATAGGCAGTATTTAAAGTTTTCAACTTTGGATTAGGCATGCAGCTTTCCAAATTCTACCAAACAGAACGGGTTCATCTGAGAATTGTGAAGACATTTTTTTAAGTTTCAGTAAGATATGAAATCATCTAACCCCAATTTGTGTTTAATACAGTTGTAAAGCATGAACTATCTTGCAAATACTATCTTGCAGTCTGAGTAATTTTATAAAATTTAAAAACATAATCAAAATTAAATAAGACTTCATTGCCATGTATAAACGTGTTTATACAGAGCCTTCCAGTATTAAATGGTCCTAAAAACTCAAAATAGCTGCTAAAATCAAATCAGTAATATAAAATCACAGAAGCATAGAGAAGACATCTATTAGTTTTTTGTTTTTTGTTTTTTGTGTTTTTTTTAATTCATAAGAGAAAGAAAACTAAAGGTAAACGAAAACAAATAGAATGCCGGCTTTTGTGTATCTTCTGTGTGTGTGTAAAGAGAATAATGAAAGGCATATAAATTTTCTGAGGGAAGGGAAGAAGCAAAAGGTGTGTTCTCTCATTTTTCCTGCTATATATATATTTCAGATAGAAATACTGAAAACGTATTTTGTAATATTTCTACCATATGTATTTCTCTTTGCAAATGCAGATCAAAATAAACTGTCTGTTAAATATTAAACTCATGAGGGCATGTGGGTGGCTCAATTGGTTAGGCCTCTGTCTTTGGCTCCGGTCATGGTCTTGGAGTCCAGGGAGTGAGGCCCATGTCTGGCTTCCTGCTCCTCAGGGAGTCTGCTTCTCCCTCTTCCTCTGCCCTTCCTCCTGCTCCTTCTCTCTCTCTCTAAAAAAATATTAAACTGATGCATTTCATTAAAGATAAAAGTAAATTTGTTTTGGGGCGCCTGGGTGGCTCACTGGGTTAAGCTTCTGCCTTCGGCTCGGGTCATGATCTCAGGGTCCTGGGATCAAGCCCCGCATCGGGCTCTCTGCTCAGTGGGGAGCCTGCTTCCTCCTCTCTCTCTGCCTGCCTCTCTGCCTGCTTGTGATCTCTCTGTCAAATAAATAAATAAAATCTTTAAAAAAAAAAGTAAATTTGTTTTTCCTCAAATACTATATTTTTAATTAAAGGCTTAAGTTTATCAATTTTAATGGAAAAAAACAATTGCTTTTTGTATTAGAACTCCCAGAGTGAATACATTAATCTCTTTGTTTCTATTTCATTACTTATAATGTTTATATTCTGTAGTAAATAATCTCTAAATTTACCTTTGGTTTCTATAGGAGCATAATTCTCTACATGATCCTCTGATTTTTATTTTCATTTCCTTATTATTTTCAAAGAAATATTTTTCAGATGTCATAATTTTATTAAAATTATTTTGTCACATTTTCAGCTTGTGTTCTTCCAGCAAGGCTTTGCTGAAGGTTGTGAAAGCTAGAATGTATACGTTAAGACATGCTTCCTTTCAGTGATTTTCATCATATGCTTATATGAGAAACCTAAAAATGTTGACATTTCTGAGAATGTTCTCATTTTTAATAAAAATGAAACTACTCAATTTAATGAATAGAAGAAATGGAGAACAAATAAATTGCATTAAATGCTGTGTTTATTAACATCATTGTTTGTGGTTTCTGATTAGGAATGAAGCAAGATGAATGGGATGAAAGAAGAAAAGGTTAAGTATAGACTTATTTGATACACATAAAAGGATTTAAGATGTAATCAATGTGTAGAGTAGATTTTTTTCATACCAATTTAATCCATATTTCAGCAATGGATATTTATTTCATGCTTATAGATAGCTATGAAAGAAAATAAGATTAGGAACATTTAATTAGTTTATGATTTCTGGGTTTTGTTCCCTAGATAAGATATTTTTCCAAATTAGAGAAAGTATATGCACATGTGTATAATCATTGCTGTCATCTACAGAAAATTTTGTGTGTTTACATTATGCCACATAAACATGTAACTTAAAATTATATTAAATACCATATTTATTTCATCTCTTGAAGTGATGTCTATTAAAATGGATCATCTCTAATGCATATACATTTCTTAAGCATCCTTTATATATGTTAAAGCAAGACAGTTATTTTAGAGCAATACGTTATTTTATTTTTATTTTTTTAGTTTTACTTATTTGAAAGAACACAAGCTGTGGAGAGGGAGAAACAGGCTGCCCAAGGAGCAGGGAGCCCGATTAAGGTCTCAGGTCTCAGGACTCTGAGATCAGGACCTGAGCCAAAGGCAGCTGCTTAACCACTGAGCCACCCAGGCTCCCCTGTTATTTTAAATTGCCATACTAAAGAAACATGGCAGTCTTTAAAAGAAATAGATGTCTAAAAAGCAATAATTTTGTAAAATTTAAATTGTGCTAATGCTTCAAAATTAATTCATAAGTTATTGATACAAGAATAGTAATAGTTTCAGTGTTTGCTTTGTTTAGCAAGTTGTTCTTATATGATTTCAAAGTAAAGTGTAGGAGATAGTATAATGCTTTGACAGTAAATACTTAGTGCTTTAGGTTAAAGACCTTCCTTCATAAGTCACTATTTCTGCCTTAGGTTTATAGAAAGCCTCTGCATCTCTGATTGATTACCCATATATCTCTATGAAATAACTGATCCCTGCTGTTCTGGATAGAACTAAGAACAGCATTTTGCATACTGGAGGTCACAAATATAAATATTAATCTGTGCCTGTCTTGTTTAACCAAATAAAAAAATAATAATAAAATGCCATATAAATCAAAGCCAAGGAGGATGTACATTTTCTCCTTAGCCTGAATCTCCTGCAAATATGTATAATTAAAAAAAGGAAAGAAAAATATATGTATATGTTTAAAAAGTCCAAAATTATATTTTGAATATAAAATCCATACTATTTTATGGAGTATTTAGTATAAAATAAAATATAAATGTATAAAATTATATCTTAACAGATTTTAATTTTAGAGCACATTTAGCATTTGTAGAAAAATTGTCTAGAAAATACAGAGAAATCCCACATATTCTTTGCCCCCTTTCACAGAGTTGCCCTTATTATTAATGTATTAGTGTGGTGCATTTATTATGGTTGATGAGTCAGTATTGATACATTATTAAGTCCATAATTACCTTAGAGCTTCTTTTTTTTTTTTTTTAAGATTTTATTTATTTATTTGACAGAGAGAGAGGGAAAGATCACGAGTAGGCAGAGAGGTAGGCAGAGAGAGAGAAAGGGAAGCAGGCTCCCTGCTGAGCAGAGAGCCCAATGTGGGGCTGGATCCCAGGACCCTGAGATCATGACCTGAGCCGAAGGCAGAGGCTTAATCCACTGAGCCACCCAGGAGCCCCTCACTTTCTTTTTGTGTTATAAGGTTTTAAGGATTTGAGCAAATGTATGCTGTTGCATAGGCACTATTAAAGTATCATTTGCAGTGGTTTCACAACCAAAATTTCTTCTTTAAAAACAAACAAACAAACAAAAAAGTGGGATGCCTGGGTGGCTCAGTCATAAGCATCTGCTTTCCACTCAGGTCGTGATCCCATGGTCCTGAGATTGAGCCCCACATCAGGCTTCCTGCATCCTTTCCTGCATCCTGGGAAGCCTGCTTCTCTCTCTCCCACAACCCCTGCTGTGTTCCCTCTCTCACTGTCTCTCTCTGTCAAATAAGTAAATAAAATCATAAAAACCCACAAATTTCTTGTGTCCCATCTATTGATTGCCTCCCACTTTTTCCAAACCCCTGATAATCACTGTTGGGTTTTGTTTTTGGTTTTTTGGGTTTTTTTATTACAATTTTCATGGTTACGCTGTCTCCAGAATGTCTTTTAGTTATAATCATACACAATGGGGCCTTTTCAGATTGATTTCTTCCACTTAGCAATACCGAAGTTCCTCCATGTCTTTTCCTGTGGTTTAATAATTCATTATTTTCTTATTGCTGAACACTATCCAATTGTATTGATGTATAACATTTTACTTATCCATATTCCTGTTGAAGGACAGCTTGATTGATTCCAAGTCTTGGCAATTAAGAATAAAGTGTCTATGAATATTCACATCAGATTTCTGTGTGTTTCTAACTCATTTAGGTCAGTACCTAGATTCAGGATTGCTCAATCATATTGTTTGTCTGTAAACAGTGTTGTATAAAACTGTTAAAGTGCCTTCCAATGTGGCTATACCATTTTGCATTCCCACCAGCAATGAATGAAAGTTCTTCTTTTTTTTTTTTTTTTTTTTTTTTTTTTTTTTTTTATTTTTTATAAACATATATTTTTTATATACATATATTTTTATCCCCAGGTCTGTGAATCACCAGGTTTACACACTTCACAGCACTCACCAAATCACATACCCTCCCCAATGTCAATAAATGAAAGTTCTTCTTAATCCACATCTTTACCTGCACTTGGTGTTGTCAAGGTTTTGAGTTTTATCTATTCTAATAGTTATATAGTGATATCTCATTGCTGTTTTAATTTGCAATTTCTTAATTACATATGATGTTGAATATATTTTCATGATTATTTGACCTCCTTTGGTGAGGTAGCTATTTAGATTTCTACCCATTTTAAAACGGGGTTGTTTTCTATTGCATTTTAAGAGTTCTTAAATTCTTGAATTCCAGTTTTTATAAAATATGTGTTTTACAAATATTTTATCCCCATCTGTGTCTTGTCTTTTCTTTCCCTTAACTGTTTTTTGCAAAGCAGAAGTTTTTTATCTTATTTATTTATTTATTTATTTTACTTTTTAAGAAATTATTTATTTATTTGACAGAGAGAGAGAGAAAGCACAAGCTGGGAAATGGGAGACACAGGGAGAAGCAGACTCCCCACCAAGGAAGAAGCCAGATGCAGGACTCGCTTCCAGAACCCTGGGATCATGACCTGAGTAGAAGATAAACACTTAACCAACTGAGCCACCCAGGGATCCCTCAAGTTCTTAATTTAAATGAAATCCAACTTACTAATTGTTTCTTTCATAATTATGTTATTGGTGTTGTATCTAAAGAGTCATCACTGTTATGAATAAGGAAAATCACTCAAAGTAGTTCAAAAATACATTAGTCAGTAGTTTTGTTTTAAAATGTAAAAAGCAACAATTGAAAGGATTTATTAGTAAATAAGTTCTTGATATTAACACGTTAAGTCCCACATATCCAAAAGGGAGAGTAAGATCTTTGTTCCTCTTTCTTCACTGTTCATATCCAGCATCCACCAATTAACCCAAAGCTTGGGTAATTGTATAATATTATGATATTAGGGAATAATAAATAGTTTATAATGTGTATATTTCAACCAGAATGGACATAAATTTTAATTTATTTATTTAATATGGGAAATAAATGAAGAGTCATCACCAAATCCAAAGTTATTTAAATTTTCTTCTTTGTTATCTTTTGTAAGTTTTACAGTTTAGATTTTAAATTTAGGTGCATGATAAATGTTGAGGGGTTTTGTGTGTATATGAGGAATCTGAGATCTTAGTCTATATTAGTGTATTTTTATATGGAATTTTGTTGGAGGCTACGGCATGGTTGGAGTCGAGGACCAAACCAGGCCCTGACTTGTGTCTCCTTCAAAGTCGGGACACCTTGACAAGGTGAAGGACGGAAAGTTGAGTAACACTGAGAAAGGGTCTGTGCTATGTGTCATGAGCTTGCCTACGTGACTTCCCACACACTCCCCCTACAGAAGGGAACAATGTGGCCAAGGGCCTGAATTCTTAGTTAGTCCTTGTTGTTCTGTACCTCCCATAACCCACTCCCTGATTGATTGTCTTGCTAATGGCTTTAGCTGAAACTACCTGGCATCAGGAGGCTTGCTTGTAGTAAATGTAAACTTGTTATAGAAACTTGCGGTCATCTGACTATGTACTGCTCCTCCTATTCTGGTCTGCCTTTTAAATGCTTGTAAGATGTGAATAAAATTGACACTGTTGGACATCATCTTCAGTGTCCCTCCTGCCCCCATCTCTTTGTCTCTTAATTTCTTTTCACCATCCTCTTAGCCCTCATGGTTTTCCTCGTGGATTCGTCGCGCTGGCCGCGACAGAATTTCAAGTGATTCCTGAGTTTGTATTGGAAAGACTACCTTTTCTCTGCTGAATTATCTTTGTTCCTTTGTCAAAGATAAGTTGACTATATATTTGTGGATTTATATCTGGACTTTCTCTTCTGTTCCATTGATCTATTTGTTTATTCTTTTGCCAATACCACATTGTCTTGATTACTGTAGTTTTATAGTGGATCTAAGTTAGTGTCAGTTCCCCAAATTTTTCTTCAATGCTATGTAGGCTATTCTGGGTCTTTAGAATTTCCAAATAAATTTTAGATTCAGTTTGTTGATATCAAAAATAAGCTACTGGGATTTTGATTGAGATTATGTTGAATATATCAATCAAATTGATAAGAACTGACATCTTAATAATACTGATTCCTCTTAACCATGAACATGGAATATATTACTATTTATTTAATATTGTTGATTTCTTGCATCAGCATTTCTTTTTAAAGATTTCATCATACAGACTTTGTACATATTATATTCATACTGAAGCACTTTATTCTTTGTGCCTATGTGCCAATGCAAATGGTGTTGCATTTTTAATTTCAAAATGAGTTGTTGATTGGTGATTTGTGAAATAGCAATTAACACCTTTATGTCAACCTACATCTTCTAAACTTCTTGTAAACCCCTAATAGTTCTAAGAATTTTGTTGTTTTTATTAATTCTCTGGGTAAAAATATATTTTTTATAAATGTCTTTATGGTCAGATCACCTGGGTGGCTTAGTCAGCTGAGCATCTGACTCTTGGTTTCAGCTCTGGGTGTGATCTCATGGGTCTTGAAATGGAGTACAATGGACTCCACACTCAGTATGGAGTCTGCTGCAGATTCTCTCCCTCTGCCCCTTCCACAATTTGTACTGTCTCTCTCTCTCAAATAAATACATAAATCTTCAATAAATAAACAAGTAAATATCTTTATATGCAACTATTTCCATTTATACCACTCTACACTTTACAGAATATTTTAGATAAAACAGAATGATGAACATAACTAAATAAATAATTTTCCATGCTTATTATTATTATTTTTTATTACCTATTTTCTTAATCCTTCTGATATTTTTACCATAACATGTATGGGTAATATAGTGAAATATTAATCATTTATTTTCTCACCCATCAAAGACAGAAATGTATTTGATTGAGATTTGTAAAATTTTTTACAAATTTTACAAATACATTAAATTTATTCCTATGAATTCCTCACAGGAAATTACTTTCCACTTTAGAATTTTTGTATTCTTTTCTCTTCTCACTTACTCCTCAAATCCTAGTCACATACATACACTTTTCTAGATCTGATTGAGCCAACAAGACCTACTTCTTGATTTGTGCACCTGTTTCACATTTTTTTTACCTAGCTAGCCCTATTCCATTTTAAATTGAGGACATTACTCTGAACAAGAACCAAGTCCCAGCCCTGTATAAAACAAGAAGTTGTGCAGGCCATATTAGCTCATGATTCTCAGAAAAGATCCATATTTGTTTTCAGGAAAATATTAGTTTTGGACCAAGTGTACAATTACTAAATCACATATGATTCCTAAAACTATGTTCATTAGAAAATGAGGAAATCATTTTCAATGTCAAGAAGACTACGTTTGACAGTGTCTGAGTTTTTATCCTCTTGTCATTCTTTTCTGTTTTACTATGTACTATACACTTTGGTTAGATGCTTTTTGCAAACAGCCACAGAAGAGTAATTCCTAATTATTTGAGAATCCCAAATCAACAGATTTAAAGAATTGGTTGTAGCAGTGTCATCAATCTTACCTTACAATGATTGAAGCAAAGTTATTATCGCTGTTTAGGATACTTGAAAATTGCACCATCTATTATGTACCATGATAATAATTGTATCATTATTGGTAAAAATAATGAGAAAAGTAACAATAAAAGAAGAAAAGTCTCTACATAAAATTTATACAAGCCTAAAGTGAACTAAACATTCATCAAAATCAATAACCATAAGAAATGTACACATTGCACAATATCTACATATTTGTGAATATATTTACAGAAGTGTAGATACCTACTCAACATAAATTTAACTTTTGTGTGAAGCAATAATTTTTGAAGTATTGTTTATAACTAAAACCTGCACACTATCCTTTAATTGTGGGAAAAAGGGTGACATGTCGTAGTTCTACCATGACCAGCTTTCATTTAAGTAAGCATTGCTTTGACAAAATGGATGAAGAGAGAATGGACCTCAACATAATAAAGGCCACATGTGACAAACCCATAGCTAATAACATAGTTGATGGTGAAAAGCTGAAAGCTTTTCCTCTAAGATAGAAACAAAACAAAGTTGTCCACTCACACTACTTTTCTTCAACATAGTACTGAAAGTACTAGCCACAGTAGTTAAGAAAGAAAAAGAAATAAAAGACATCAAATTGGAAAGGAAAAGGTAAAATTGTCATTATTTATTGATGACATGAAAAATACATAGAATAATTCTGAAGACTCCATCAAAAAAAAAAATTAGAAGAAATAAATTCAGTAAAGTTGCAGGATATAAAATTACTATACAGAATTTTTTTTTATTACTATATACTAATAAACTATCAGAAGGAGAAATTAGAAAAACAACCCCATTTATAATGGCATCAAGAAGAATAAAATATCTGTAAGCCAATTTAATCAAGAAGCTAAAGGACCTGGGCTCTGAAAACTGTAAGACAATGATGAAATAAAGTGAAGATGATACAAGTAATGGAAAGATACACTCTACTCATGGATTGGGAGAAATCATATTGTTAAAATGTCCACACAACCAGAAATAATCCACAGATTTAATGCATCTCAATCTAAATACCGGTGGCATTTTTCACAGAACTAGAAGAAATAATACTAAGCTTTGCATGGAACCACACTAGATGCTGAATATCTGGAACTGTCTTTTTTTTTTTTTTTTTTTTTTTTCAGGACCCTGAGATCATGACCTGAGCCAAAGACAGAGGTTTAACCCACTGAGCCACCTGGACACTCTTATCTGGAACAGTGTTGATTTGATGAACAAACCTGGTGGTGGTATCACCCTCCCCTATTTCAAACTGTACTATAAAGTTATAATAACCAAAACAGTATGGTACTGGAACAAAAACAGACACATAAATCAATGGGAGAGAAAAGAGGATGCAGAAATAAACCCATACTTATATATGGTCAATTAATCCACAGCTAAAGAGACAAGAATATACAATGGGGAAAACACAATCTTTTCAATAAATGTTGGGAAAAATGAACAGCTACATGCAAAGGAATGACACTGGACCACTTCATTACAACATATACAAAAACACTCTCAAATAGGTTAAAGACTTAAATGTAAGACCTGAAACCATAAAATTTATAGAGGAAAACATGGTCAGTAAGCTCTTTGACATCATTCTTAGCAATACTATCTTGAACCTCTCTCCTCAAACAAGCACAACAAAAGCAAAAATAAAATGAGATTACATCCAACTAAAAACTTTTGTACAGTGAAGGAAACCATCAACAAAACAGAAAGACCAACTGAATGGAAGAAAGATATTCACAAATGATATATCCAATAAGAGGTTAACATTCAAAATATATTTAAAAATTTTATAGCTCAGTATCAAAAAACTCTCACACAATCTGATTAAAACTGGTCATTTTCCCAAAGAAGACATGCAGATGGCCATCGAGCACATGAAAAGATGTTCAACACTAAAAGTTATCGGGAAAAGACAAATAAAAACCACAATTAGATATCACCTTATGCCTTTTATAATGGCTGTTATCAAAAAGACAAGAAGTAACAAGTGTTGATAAAGATGAAGAGAAAAGGCAGCCCTCACATACTGTTGATGGGAATACAAACTGGTGTAGCCACTTTGGAAAATGGTATGAATGCCCCTCCCCACTCCCCCACAAAAAAGAACTACTATAATTCAGCAATTCCATGTCTAGATTTTTATCTGAAAAAATATATAAATGCAAATTAAAGAAGACACATGCACCCCTGTATTTACTGAAGTATTTTTTGCAATAGCTAAGATATGGAAGCAAAACCTAAATATTCATTGATAGATGAATGAATAGACAGGATGTGTGGTTGTATAGAGTATGTATATAGAGTATGAATTGGTAGAGAAGATGTGTATGTAAATAATACATATGCATATATGTGTATACATATATGCATATACATATATACATATATGCATATATGTATACACATATATGCATATATATATATAAATTAGCTATAACAAAGAATAAATCCTGCCATTTGTGACAACATAGATGGACCTAGAGAATATTATGCTAAGTGAAATAAGTCAGACGTAGAAACAAGTGTTGTATTGATTTCACTTATATCTGGAATTAAGAAAAAAATAAACAAACAACGCAGAAACAAACTTGCAGAGAATAAACTCAGAAGTGTTGCCAGACGGAGGGGATGGACAAAATAAATGCAGGATATTAAAAGATACAATCTTCCAGTTACAAAATAAATAAGACACAAAGAGGGGATGTACAGCATAGGGAATATAGTCAATAGTACCATAACAAGTTTTTATGGTGACAGACAGTATTAGACTTATTGTAGTGACTACTTCATAATGTATATACATATCAAATCATTATGTTGTATACCTTACACTTATGCAATATTGTATGTCAGTTATTCCTTAATAAAAATATAAGCATTGCTAAACTTAGTTAGATATCACTGGCCCTGAAAAATTCCATTTGCACAGCTAAATTAAGATTTACTCTATCTGATGTTAGTTTTCTTCACTTTTTTCCCAATTATATTGTTTATGCTACTAAATAAAAAGAATTATAGATATTGAATGGAAATATACAAAATTCTTCACAAACATGCTCCCCATTAATGTCAGGATAAAGATGAAGAATTTCAAAGAAATTAAAGGAATTATGCTAAAATATTATCTGGCTGCTTGAATTCCTTCTTATTTGTATGGATTCCTGAGTACTTACCAAATCAAGTAACTATATTACTGACCTCATACTAAAAGTATCTAAATTGAAACACAAGCAGAGTTTTATTTTCAAGGTTTACGAAGAAATGATGCATTATGTCACTTCTCTGTATGGGCTGTAATTAATGTATCTAATAGTCATAGTAAATTATCTGTATGGCATCAATTATAACAATGTTGTCTAATTTTACACAGTAACTGTCCAGAGGGTTAGGAATGGCTGTTAAGGAAACATGAATTTCAAGGGTAAACTTTATTTGTCCAATTTTCAAAATTGATGACGGAGGAGAGAATCAAATCCATATCATTTGATTCTAAGTTCTAGGTTATTTTCACAATATAATTATGATTTTAAAAAGCCTGAAAATACTAATAAAATGATAGGCTAGATAACTCTTAAAGAATATATAATTTGTGTTTATGTTTGTTATTTATTTTTCAATTCAGAGATTATATGTGAAGAAATGACTTGCCTTGGCCATCTGCATTATATTATTTTTTTAAAAAGTTTTTAGTCAACCTAGACCTCTTGACCACATCACTAGCTATTTATGAAGTTAAAAAAATTATCTGAAGGATGTTAAATTATTTAGTTTTTATTTCCATATTTGTATTACTGAATAATGGAAGGGTTGAAAGATAATGGGTTTATGGATTACCTTAAAAACTCTAATTCTTCTGTGCTCGCTTCAGCAGCACATATACTAAAAACTCTAATTCTTTAAAAAAGTTATTGATTATAAAATACAATATAACTTTCAGATTTCAGAGAAACTGTTAGTATCAAAATGTTAATTAAAATGTATATACATACATACATCTCAGTGTCTTGAGGTGCTCATAAAAGCTACATATATAAGGATATATGGATGTAAACTACATATTTATATGAGAATTAAATATATGTGTATATTCTTATCCAAATTCATAAGGTAGACTAGATGTTTATATTTAAATATTATAAATTTTACATCTTTATAATATTATAAATATTAAATTTTAAATATATTTCAGTGACTGCAACTGTGTATATACATATTTAAAATATATATTTAAATTCCAGTTAGTTCACACACAGTGTAATATTAATTCCAGGTGTAGAATTTAGTCATTTATCACTGAGGTACAACACCCAGTTCGCATCACAAATGCCCTCCTTAATACCCATCACCCATTTAACCCACCCCCTGCCCACTTCCTCTGCAGTAACTCTCTGTTCTATATATTTGAGTCTGTTTTATTGTCTCTTTCCTCCCATGTTCATCTATTTTGTTTTTTGAATTCCACATGTGAGTGAAATCACATGTTATTTGTCTTTCTCTGACTAACTTACTTCACTTAGCATAATATTCTCTAATTCCATAAATGTAGTTGCAAAATGCAAGGTTTCATTCTTTTTAAATGCATGAGTCTTAGTCCTTTGTATATCTATCTTGTGTCTTTATGCATTCATCCATCAGGAGACATCTGGGCTCTTTCCACAATTTGAGGATTGTTGATAATGCTGCTATAAACATCAGGGTACTCCTGTCCCTTCAAATCAGTGTTTTTGTATCCTTTTGGTAAATGCCTAGTAGTGCAATTGCTGGATTGTACGGTAGATCTATTTTGAACTTTTTGAGAATTGTCCATACTGTTTTCCAGAGTCTGAAGCACCAGTTTGCATTCCCACCAACAGTATAAGTGTTGCCCCTTCTCTGCATTCTCAGCAACACCTGTTGTCTCCTTTGTTATTAACTAAAGCTATTTTGACAGGTGTGAAGTGATACCTTATTGTAGTTTTCATTTGTATTCGCTGATGATGAGTGATGTTGAGCATCTTTTCATGTGTCTTCTTTGGAAAAATGTCTATTCATGTCTTCTGGATTATTCATGCCTTGAGTGTTGAGTGATTTTGTAAGTTCTTTATAGATTTTGGCTACTAACCCTTTATTAGATAAGTCATTTGCAAATATCTTCTCTAATTCCGTAGGCTAACTTTTGGTTTTGTTGTTTCCCTCACTACGCAGAAGCTTTTTATTTTGATCAAGTCCCAATAGTTTGTTTTTGCCTTTGTTACCCTTGACTCAGGAGACTTATCTAGTAAGAAGTTGCTATGTCTGATGTTAAAGAGGTGACAGCATGTGCTCTTCTCCAGGATTTTGAGGTTTTCTCGTATCACATTAGGTCATTCATCCAAAAAATTTATATATATATATATATATATATATATACATATATATATATATATATATATATATATATATAAAATATATGTTCATATCTCATATCTCTCGAGTTCCTTTGTAAAATTAGATTGTTGAATCTTAGGAAAATCTTAATTTAAATATTTAAACTTCATATTATAAAAGTGTGGTTTTCAGATGTAAATAATTTTGGATCATCTCTTTACCAACTTTAAATAAAATCATACTACAACCTATATGACATAAATGAAACCTAGGACTATGCTTTAAATTACCTTTAAATAAATTGAGTAAACATTGCAACCCTCCGCTTGTATTTCTATGCTACAATTTATTTTTAGCTTTACTCATCCACTTATATACTTGTAAGTTATTTGGTTTAATTTTAAATATATTATGCATTTTTAATAAATGTTTCACAATAAATGTTTCAAAACTGTATTTATGAATTGCTCATTACATGCATTTAATATATTTCATTTTCTTTGTTCAGGGTTTTAGGTTTTCAGTATTAAATTTTACTCTTTCATCTCATTACAGCAATTCTTTTACTGCAAACATTTATGAAGAAATAATTGTAATCCTGCAGATGTTTTTAATAGTGACAGAAAGAACACTGTATTAAAAAAAAGGAAAAATAATCCATTAATGATAAGATAATCAGGCCAGCAGAAAGGATGACAAAATAGCTTAACATATAATCCACAAAAGGGAATTAAGTTTATCTGTCATAGCAGCTACTTCTATCTTAATTTATACAGTAATGTTCTTCTATTAATATTACAATTTATAATAGTATATACATTAATGTATAAATGAGATCTTAATTATACATTCATATTATGTAATTTGTATGGTAATATTCTTATTAGTAATAGTTTTATAGTTTATAAGTGTTGCTTTATTTTCCTTTTACTCAGTGTAATTTCATAATTTATTTTATAAATTTAATTTTCAAAACCTTTGACATAGATAAGTTTTCATCACCATTATTTTATCTTCCAACTTACTTTCAGCTTATCTGCATTGTGTATAAATAATGAAAATTATTTTTTTTTCATGGCTACATTTCCCTTTTTATATATTGAAGTTTTTGAGTAGAATATATAATTATGGTAATCCCTGATAATTTGTAATTGTACATTTGTCAATTTAATATGTCAGAAAAATTATCCATATTTTGAAAATAATTTTTAAAAAGGTGGTGGCATATCTTTTAAAAACATACAGAAGAAAAAGCCAAATATTGCTCAGGGGTCTCTATTTTTTCATAACATTATTTCTTTTTTATTTTTTAAGGTCTTAAGGTTAATGAAGTTACTTGTGAATAAATAGAGATTATCCAGTAGAGATGCAAAAATTTCTTTCTGGTGATAACCTCAAATATTAAGGATCTGTTGGTCATAATCAGTTTTATATCTTGTGCAATAATCTTATCCAATCATTTTTTTTTAAAGATTTTATTTATTTATTTGACAGACAGAAATCACAAGTAGGCAGAGAGGCAGGCAGAGAGAGAGGAGGAAGCAGGCTCCCTGCTGAGCAGAGAGCCCAATGCGGGACTCAAGCCCAGGACCCTGGGATCATGACCTGAGCTGAAGGCAGCGGCTCAACCCTCTGAGCCACCCAGGTGCCCCCTTATCCAATCATTTTTGTGCTAAATCACCTATATATATTATAAACTTCTGGTTGTTTTTTGAGCCAGTTACAGCATCCTATTGGTTCCCTATTAACTAGTTAAATAAAATATTTAACTATTTTAAGTATGTACATTTGGATGAAATTCATGATTTACTTTTTGAATATTATGATTTGAAATATATATATATATATATATATATATATATATATATATATATATTGCAAGGGCACCTAATGGCTCAGTTGTTTGACACTACCTTCAGCTCAGGTCATGACCCTGGAGTCCCAGGATCAAGTTCCGCCTCAGGCTCCCTGCTCAGCAGGGGCTCTGCTTCCTCTGACCTTCCCCTCTCCTGCTCACTCTCTCTCATTCTCTCTCTCTGTCTCAAATAAATAAATACAATCCTTCAAAGAAATTACAATAAAATAAAATTATTGCAATGTATTCTGATATTTATTTAAAATAATCTCACTGAATATAGCAATCATACTTTTTTGTATTTATTTTGATGCTTTTAGGTGACACTAGTTTCTCACTACCACATATCTATCTGTATTCAATTATATTTATATATTTGAAACCTAAAAAGTCACAAATATACAAAGTTCTGTCTTAGCTATTTTGATGAAGACTTATGGTTTATGGTTATCTGATTTTTTTAATTTTTTAAACATTTTAAATGTGTTTATCAACACTAAATTTATATAAGTGTGTACTAGAGGATAAATATACATCATTAATCAAATATTCACCTGAATATATATGAGTTTAAATGGAAAGCAGTCTGATAAATTCATACTATAAGCCATTCTATAACAATCTGTCTTGAATTCTTTAAAAAATCAAATTTAAAAAATCTAAAAGTTTGGATGGGAAAAATATTTCAGAATAAAAGATACAGTGGAGATAGCAACTCAGTGTAGCAACTCAGTGTACTGCAAAATTAATAATAATTAATGTTAACTGTATTAAGAGTAGTAATACCATTATAGTTTTTTAGAAAGTCTATTTCAAGGGAAACAATAAAAAGTATCATTATTCTTGGTGAAGATAATATTTCCCAAGCATATAAATTTTCTAATTATCTTACACGTGTTTTCCTCATATTATATTTTGGAATAAGAATTATTTCTGCTACTATATTATAATTTGTGCAAGTAGTTTTTAATATTATATTGATGTTAGGTTGTGTATAGTGTTATTAACAGTTTTTGAGACATATAGGTTATGCTACTTTTATTTAGAAATACTTTTAGGTAATGCTACTTTAATTTCTATTACCACAGCATAGCTAATATAAAATTATTTATTCTGATGACTCTTAGTTACCTGGCCTTTTTTTTAAGGGAACATTATACAGATGCATATTTATTGAACTCTTCTATTCATGAAAGTACACACACACACACACATACACACACACACACACACTTTCTATTCCTCTTGCACACTGGAGACAATCATTTACTTGTATATTATCAGGTCTCAGTGTTGTTTTTCTCAATTTTTCAAAATCTGTAAGTTTGTTCCACTGTCTTTTGAAATTTAGTGTCATAAATGATCTAAAATTTGTTAGTTTCTGGTAGGTTATCTGCTTTTCTAACTGTTTTCCAGTGAGATATATATATATATATATATATATATATATATATCCCACAATGCAAAATAATGACAACAAAAATACAAAATAAACCAGAGGCAATAACAACATATTACCACTAGAGATGTTATCTTTTTATGCTTTGCCTGATTTATCAACAGGAAAAATTTTAAATTAAAGATTTAAAATTTATAAACCCTTTAAAATTATAAATTCACATAATTGTTTAGCTCATCTTTTAAAAATTATTTCAACATCTCCTCAATTCATTCCTTCCTTCAACTTTTTATGGAATTAGTTGGATTAAATAGCTAAGAACACTCTTCTATTTCTAAAATCTTTTGTATCTTCTATATTTCAAAATTTTGGTCTTTATCTTTTTAGTTATAATTTATAGTTTTGTTTTCTATTTTACTAAACGTGTAATATTTTTATTTTAATTTGTAACATCAATCTCAGGTATAAAAACATAGTGATCTAACTTCTTTATACCTTATGTTATACTTACCACAAGTATACCATCTGTCACTGTATATCATTCTTTTTTTTTTAAGATTGTGTTTATTTATTAAAGAGAGAGAGAGAGCACAAGTAGGGGGATCAGCAGAGAGAGAGGGACAAGTAGACTCCCAGCCGAGCAAGGAGCCTGATGTGGGGCTCAGTGAGCAGATGTTTAACCAACTGAGCCACGCAGCCCACCCCCCATCACTGTGTATCATTCTTATAATTTTATTGTCTATATTCCCAAATGTTGTGTCTTTTAATCTGTGATTTATTCATTTTATAGTCAGTAGCCTGTATCTCCACAACCTTAATTTTTAATATCAGAATTACATTCTGCATACCCATGAACATTTTTCCCCATAAACATTTTTGATACCAGCCTGCTCCTTTTTCTCAGTCTACTTACTTTAGTTCATTAATTTAATACTTTCATCATCCATTTCATGTTCCTTTTTTTTTTTTTTTTGAAATGTTCTTATTTTCTTAAGGGAAACCTAACAAGAAAACAGCTTTTTCTTTTAATTTAAGCATAGCACTTATGTCTAATATGTAGTATTTTTCATATTTTCAGATAAGAAAACTGAGACATAGGGAAAGAAAGAAACTTCCCTAATATCATAGAGCTAATAAGAAGTAGAATTGGGACACTATTACTGTTCTTGTATTGAGTAGAATGGTAGCTCCCAAAAATATGCACATTGCAGAGTCTGTGAATGTGACCCTAATTGTTCGGGGCGGGAGAGATATATACAGGTAAAATTAAGTTAAGGATCTTGAAATGAGCCACCAGAACCCAAAAGAAGGAAGGATTTTCTCTTAAGCTTCTAGAAAGAACAAAAACTGGGTGACACTTTGATTTCAGACTTCTCACATCCATTCTGTGGTGAAATAAATTTCCATTATTTTAAGCTAGAAAGTTTGTGGTGATTTGTTAAGGAAGCCCCAAGAAACCAATGCAGTTTTTGATGACTGAAAATGGGATGCTGCTGAAACATATAACTAGGATGTAGAAGTTTAGGAATTGGGGCGCCTGGGTGGCTCAGTGGGTTAAGCCGCTGCCTTCGTCTCAGGTCATGATCTCAGGGTCCTGGGATTGAGTCCTGCATCGGGCTCTCTGCTCAGCAGGGAGCCTGCTTCCTTCTCTCTCTCTCTCTGCCTGCCTCTCTGCCTACTTGTGATCTCTCTCTGTCAAATAAATAAATAAAATCTTAAAAAAAAAAAAAAAAAAAAAAGAAGTGTTAGGAATTGGATGAGTAGAGGTTGGAATGATTTTGAGATTCAAGAGGGCAAAACTCTAGATTGCCTTAAGCAGAATGTTAAAAGAGCTATGTGAGTTCCTAGAAACAGTTCTCAAGGAAATAAGGAACCCATTAATGGAAACTGGAAGAAAGGCAGACCTTGTTATCATGACAGAAAACTTGGCTTAAATGTTTTCTGTGGCTATGTGGAAAGTAGAACTTGTAAGAAATGAATTTGTATATTTAGTTGAGGGAATTTTTAAAGTACTGAATATCTGACCTGGTTTTTCCTTGTTTATAGTAAAATGTAAGAGGAAAGAGATAATTGATGAAAAACTGCTAAGGAACCAGCGCTTGATGGTTTGGGAAATTCTTGGCCTATCCAGATTGCAAAAGATACTAAAATTTGGATTCACTTTTGGAAAATCATACTCAGGACAGAGGACCAAAGGCATGGCTACAAAACCTTTTGCTGAAGACATTGGTTGTGTGACTCATGGATCCACTACTCAACCATCTCAACATAAATCAAGAATAGAGATAGGTTTAATGAGGAAGGATATGTAGGAGTCCTCCTTATCTCATGACATGGACCCCTGTTCAAAACAGGAGGATCAGATTCTATATCAAAAGAAATACTGCCTTCTTGGACTAAAAGGAACAGAGACAGAAGGAAATGAGAAAAGGTTTTCAGATCTGAAAAATTCTGCAAGCAGGGAATGGATTCAGAGAGCTACTTAGCTGCAAAATGTTCTGCCCTTCAAAGAGGGAGACTGACTAAGGAAGCAGAACCTCCACACGTTGCACAACAATGTGTCGGATGGCCATGGGCAGAGCAGAAGGCAGAACTGAGGGTTGCTGGGGGGAGGGGTTTTGGGAGAAGGGGGTGGGATTATGGACATTGGGGAGGGTATGTGCTTTGGTGAGTGCTGCGAAGTGTGTAAACCTGGTGATTCACAGACCTGTACCCCTGGGGATAAAAATATATGTTTATAAAAAATAAAAAAATTAAAAATTAAAAAAAAAAGAAACAATGGATTTTTTTTTCCACTTTGTAAAGTGGACAATTCACATTTTATTTATTTTTAAAGATTTTATTTTATCCATTTTATTTTAGAGAGCAGGGGGTAGAGCAGAGGGAGAGAGTATCAAGCAGAGTCCATGCTGAGCTTTGGAGCTGGATTCAGGGCTCAGTCTCACTACCCTGTGATCATGACCTGAGCTGAAACCAAGTTGGACACTTATGGACTGAGCCACCCACTTCAGACAATTCATGTTTTAAACCTCAAATTCCAGAACAGTTCAATAGATACATTGAATGAATCCTAAAATAGATTAGGCCAAAGGGCAATGTTGTCAAACAAATAGGACCGACTGGTCTGAAATTTTATTTTGATTAAAGAAAGGGTTGGAGTATAAATGAGGAGTTTTACTTCAACTATTATTAGTTAAACATAAGTTACTACTCAAATTATTCAATTATACTATCAGTTTCCTTCAGATTTTGTTTGATTTGCCTAAATGATCTTGTATCTATGTAAGGTTATTTCTAAATATTGCTCTTAGGAATAGGTTTAAGCATTTTGCTGCAATATGCCAGGAAAAAATGTTTTATGCTTTGGCTAAACTTTTTGAACATTGTATCATCAGATTGTTTCACTTATATAAAATGTGTTAAATGTGTCTAGAATGAGATTTTTGTTAAATGTGAGAATAAGAAAGTCAGTAATCTAATTCATTCCATTTTGCAAAAGAATAGTCTATTATAAAACTTGTGACAGTTAAGTACATTTGAAATATTGCATAATTTAAACATAAAACCATTCAGCCTAAGAAATGTAACATTTTTTTTTTACTGAACCCATTGCTTTTTTAGAATTGTGTTTTAAAATTTTCAAATATGTGGGGTTTTCCTATATGTTTTATTTCTATCAATTTAATTCAGTTGTGTTAACTCCACATGATTTTTGTCCTTTCAAATTTATTGAAACTTGTTATTTGGCCCAACATATGTTCTTTCTTGGAGTATATATTATTTGCACCTGCTAAGAATGTTTAGTGTTTTATAAATGTCTATTAATTCAAATGAATTGGCAGTATAATTGAAATTAAATGTGTATTCGCACATATATGTCTAATTGTTCTATTAATGGCTGGGAATCTGGTAAAAACTTCAACTATGATTTTGGAATTGGATATTTCTCACTTTATATCTGTCAAGTTTTGTTCCATAAATTTTTTATTAGCATATAATGTACTATTTGTTTCAGGGGTACAGGTCTGTGAATCATCAGTCTTACACAGTTCACAGCATTCACCAAAGCAATCTATGTATGAAGTTCATTTCTAACTAATGGATTCACCTTTTATCATTATTAAATGCTGCTCTCAGTCTCTTTAATAACTCATGTATTGAAAACTATTTAATATTTAAATAATCATGCTTTTCTTATTATTATTCTTTATACAATGTACACAGAATCCATTTTCTTTCTATTTAAAGCACATTTCGTACAGGCATCATGTGTTAAGTTTTGCTTTTTACATCTGTTCTGACAATTTCTGCATTTGAATTATATTTAGTGTGTGAACATTTTTCTTCTGTTTTCAAACAGCATTACTGAAATATAACTTATATACAAAACATCCATTAATATTAAGCTATCAGTTCCAAGAGTTTTGGCAGATATACGAAGATGCATAACAACTACCATGATCATGATACAGAATTGTCATTACTTCTCCCCTACACCCCAATCTAGCAACTGGAAACCAATTATTTACTTTCTGTCAACATAATTTTGCCTTTTATAGAATTTATTACAAATGGAATCTTACAGTATGCAGTCTTTTCTATCAGACTTGTTTTAGTAAAAATAATGATTTTATGATTTAGCTATGTTGCTGTGTAATTTATTCTTTTATATTTTGAACGATATTCTAGTGTATGGATATGTAAAATTAGCTTATAAATCAATACTCCTAGTGTATCCTTTTGTTGTTTCTAACTATGTCTATTAGGAGTAAAATTTTGTAGAGCAGGGACATTTGAATGCAAATCTTTGTGTTGAGATATTTTTATTACTCTTACCTAAATACCCAAGGTAAATACTTTAGGTCAATACCTAAGAGTGGGACAACTGTGTCATCAGCTAGGTGTAGTTTTAAGGAAATTGCCAAACTGTTTCACAAAGAAGCCATAGACTTATTTATTTTTTTCATACTTGTCAGCTCTGTGACCATTATATATGTGATATTTTCAATATTTATAACCTTATTTATTCTATGTACAAAGTAATACCACATTATGATGTCAGTTTGCTCTCAATACTGATTAATAATGTTGAATATTTTTTCCTGTATTTTTTTTTGCCATTGAGATATCTTTTTTGGTCAAATGTTTGTAAACTTTGTACCCATTTTTAAATGGATTGTCTGCCTTATGCTTAAATTTTAGAAACTTTTTATTTATTCGAGATACAACTAATTTATCAGATATATGATTTTCACATATCTTCACATATAGTTTTTTATGTGGTGTTAAGTGTTGGGGGTTGCTCTTATTGTTTATATATGAGTATTTAATTGATTTGGTAACTTTTATTGAAAACATTGTGTCTTTCGATTTGAATTACTTCATATTTTGTTTTAAAATCAGTCCATCGGGGCGCCTGGGTGGCTCAGTGGGTTAAGCCGCTGCCTTCGGCTCAGGTCATGATCTCAGGGTCCTGGGATCGAGTCCCGCATTGGGCTCTCTGCTCAGCAGGGAGCCTGCTTCTTCCTCTCTCTCTGCCTGCCTCTCTGCCTACTTGTGATCTCTCTCTGTCAAATAAATAAATAAAATCTTTAAAAAAAAAAAAATAAATAAATAAAATCAGTCCATCACCTACATGACATCCATCATCAAAAAAAGGTCTTTTTGGACTATGTTCTGTTACAGGGTTTTTTTGTTTGTTTTTGTTTTCTTTGTTTGTTTTTGTTTTTTTAATTTTCCTTCCTCATATCAAGAAAACAGTATTAGTTACTATGATATCATAGTAGGTCTTGAAATCAGATCATGTAAATTCTTCAAATTTGGGGGAGAGGATAGATTATTTTAGCTCTTCTAATGCACTCCCACATACATACATATTTTAGAATTAGATTGTGAATTTATACCAAATAAAGCCTTCCTTCTCTCTTTTTATTGGGACTTAACTGACTATAGCACAATATAGAGGGAACTGACTTTGTAACAACACTAGGTTCTCTGTTTAATGTGCATAACATATTTCTTAATGTATTTATTTCTTTAATTTCTTTTAGACTTGCTCTTCAGCTTTCAATGTACATATTGACATATATTTTTGTGAGATTATATCAAATCACTTTTGGCAATATTTTAAAAGTTTATTTCAATTTCTAATGTTTAATGTAGTATGTAGAAATAGAATTGATAATTTAGATTTATCATGTTATCTTTTTACCTTGTTAAACTCACTTACTAGTTTTGGTCACTATTTTGTAAAGATCTTAGAATTTTTCCTATAAATCTTCAGTTGTCTGCAAATAGAGTATATTTTACTTATTCCTTTTGAATTAGTATTTTATATTTCTTTCTTTGTAAAATTGATTATGGCATCCAGTACAAAAAGGAATAGAAATTGTAAGAATGAATATCCCTCACCTATTCTTAATTGTAAAGAAAACACATCCAGGTTTGTTTGTTTTTACCAATAAATGTGATATTAGTAAAAATTTTAGAGAAATACTCTTTGTTTCCTTTTTTTTTTAATTTACAAACTCTTTTTTTGCTATCATCAAAATTCAGTGTTAAATTGCTTTCTCATTTTTACATCTGTTGAGATGACCATATGGTTTTAGATTTTTAGCCGAGTAGTATGGTGAGTTTAATTAGTTGATTTTCATTTTATTTCTTTTTTTGTCTTTTTGCTGGAATAGTTTTATTAGTAGTAGTATGTCCAGTTAGCCAGCATATAGTACATTATTAGTTTTTGATGTAGTGTTTAACAATTCATTAGTTGCATATAACACCCAATGCTCATCACCACACATGCCTTCCTTAATACCCATCACCTGGTTATCCCATTCCCCCAACACCCCTCTGTAAGCCTCAATTTGGTTCCCAGAGTCCAGAGTCTCCCTTTCTGATTTCTTCCCAAGCAATTTTCCTTCCCTTCCCCTATGGTTCTCCTTGCTATCACTTTATTGCATCTATGAATGAAACCATATGATAATTGCCTTTCTCTGCTTGACTTATTTCACTAAGTATAATCCTCTCCAGTTCCATCCATGTCAATGCAAATGGTGGATATCATCCTTTATTATGGCTGAATAATATTCCATTGTATATATGAACCACATCTTCTTTATCCAGTCATCTGTTGAAGGACATCTCAGGTCCTTCCACAATTTGGCTATTGTGGACATTGTTGGTAAAATCATAGGTGCATGTGCCCCTTCTTTTCCGTATGTCTGTATCTTTGGGGTAAATACCTAGTAGAACAATTGCTGGGTTGTAGGGTAGCTCTATTTTGAACTTCTTGAGGAACCTCCATACCCTTTTCCAGAGTGGCTCTCCCAGATTGCATTCCCATCAACAGCGTAAGGGGGCTCCCCTTTGTCCACATCCTCACCAACATTTGTTGTTTTCTGTCTTGTTAATTTTGGTCATTTTGGCTGGTGTAGGTGAGACCACTGTGGTTTTGATTTGTATTTCCCTGATGCCAAGTGATATGAAGCATTTTTTCATGTGTCTGCTAGCCATCTGTATGTCATCTGAAGTATCTGTTCACATCTTCTGCCCATTTATTGACTGGATTATTTGTTTTTTGGGTGTCGAGTTTGAAAAGTTCTTTATAGATCTTGGATACCACTCCTTTATCTGATAAGCCATTTGCAAATTTTTAAAAAATATTCTTAAAGATTTATTTATTTGAGAGAGAGAGAGGAGTCGGGGGAACGGCCAAGGGAGAGGGGGTAAAAGAACTGCAAGCAGACTCCATGCTGAGCATGGAACTCAATGTGAGAGTTGATCCCATGACCCTGAAATGACAACCTGAGCCAAAACCAAGAGTTGGATGTTTAACCAACTGTGCCACCTGGGCAACTATGAATTAATTGATTTTCAAATGTTAGAGCAATTTTTCTTAATGTTATTTTATTTATTTATTTGACAGAGAGAGAGAGATTACAAGTAGGCAGAGAGGCAGGCAGAGAGAGGGAAAATCAGGCTCCCTGCTGAGCAGAAAGCCTGATGTGGGGCTCCATCCCAGGACCCTGAGATCATGACCTAAGCCAAAGGCAGAGGCTTAACCCACTGAGCAACCAGGTGCCCTATGAAGTAAAGTCCATTTTGTTGTGATTTGTTATCTGTTTAATATTTTCTTAGATTTGATTTGGTAAAATTTACATTTTCCTATATTCAATTTGCTATAATTTTATTAAGACTTTTTCTCTGCATTCATAAGTGGTATTGGTCTGTGGTTTTGTTTTATTATATTGTCTTTGTCTACTTTGTTATGTGGGTAATATCAGACTTATTATAAAATAAGTTGAGAGAAATCGCTCCACTCTTATTTCTGGAAGAAATTGTGTAGAAATTGTTTCTTTCATTTCTATAGAGGTGTGATGGAATTCGCTAGTAAAGCCATACTTTAAGGGATGTTTTTAACTACATATTAAAATTCCTGAATATATGTAGGGATAGCTTGGTTATTTAATACTTTTTGTGAGTGCTTTGGCATTTTGTATCTCTTAAGTAGTTTATTTACTTCCTTTAAGTTATCAAATATCTTGGCATAAGATTACTAGTGACATTCCTTTATTATCCCTTCAATTCTCAATATCTATAATCATAGCACCTCTTTGTTTCTAATATTGGAAATTTATAACTTCCTTCTTTTTTCTTGGTATGCCTGACTAATCCAGCTGGTTCACTGATGTTATTAATCTTTAAAACTGATTTTTATTCTCTTTTTTGTGTGTGTGTTTTAAGTCGTTGATTTCCACTCTGATACTTATTGTTTCTTTTATATTCCTTATATTGAACTTAAATTTCTTTTTAAAAGGGACCTTTTGATAATATTAGGTTGGAAATACTTCAGGGCATTCTTAGTTATCACGGTGATGTGTGAACGCTATTGTCTTGTAATGCACTGGTTCAGGAAAACTAATAATGCAACCTTCTATAAATTGAAGGATATTTCATTAAATAGTAACTAACCATCATTTCTTAGTACATGTTTATCAGATTGGAAGGTTCTTCTATTACTTAAGACACAGAGCAACACAGTTTGCTGGGAAAGATAAAGGTTTGGGTTACATGATTTATGTTACATGAAAAACACTAAACTGCATGTGACAAGAGTCTCCAGAAATTAGTGACAAAATAATCACCATGTGAGGTGACCAAAAATAAGTATCTGCTTTCTTAATCCTGGATTAAGTTTGTGCTATTTTTGATAATTTTCCAAAATATTAGAAAAAGTTATTTATGTCAATATAATAAGGAAGAGCAAATATCAATTGTATAGAACAAATATCCATTTGTAAACCTCATAAAAGGACTAAAAGTAAATATTTTTAGTTCATTGTCTTGGTGAACTCATTCAAATATAATTTTAGACTCCCAGCATACTGAACTTGTTCCCATTTGATTGGTTTTGAAAACACTTTTATTTGTACAAAAAGCTATGTGTACAATCTAATACCACCTAAACCCTCAAAGGATTCTGTGTAACACAGCACTAAAAAGTACTGCATTGATACTGCCTATTTCTATGCAAAGTGAAAGAAAAATGGATCATTTGGAAGAAACTAATCTATACTTACTCCTAGGTTTAATTTTCTGAAGGCTAGATTGGATTTAAATTGACTGACATTTTCAGTTTATCCAACTGTTAGCAATATAAGGTTACAGATCACAAAAATAGTGTTTTCTTTAAAAGATAAGAAAACACATTTTATGAATCTTCTTAGAGTAAATATATTCCAAAAAGATGTTAATGACATTCTGTTATCTCAGAAAGAGTTTTTTAGATTTACAGCTATCATCTACTACCCTTTGTTTTCATTCAACTTTCTGATTCCTAATAGGGGTAAGTACATGAAGGTTATTTTTGTTGTTGTTGTTTTATAAAATGTGTTTTAATCAGTTTATTTTAACCACTTAAAACATGAAATGAATGAGAATGGGAATGTTTCATCAGTAAAAAATTTGTTAAATCTTTCAATAAAATGTATTTGATACACACTCAACCACTTCAAAGAGATCTAGACTAAATTTAGGATGATTTAACCACCAGTCAATTCTGTCAAATTAATACACTAATAACTTGACAAAAATTAACTGATATTGATCCCTTTGATATTATCCACCAAAGTTAAAGAAATTAGAGTTAACCCATACTGATGCATTTTCATAACTAATGGAATAATTTAATGAATTACATTATGAATAAATTCATTATGAATGAAAAATTGTCATTACACTTATTTTCTGGGGAAAATGGCAGTTCACATTTTCTAATTTAATATACTTTTTCCCATAGAATTATTTTGCATGCTAGTCTGACTTAAAATCTCATCAGAGTTGATATATACTCTTTACTGAAAATGCATAATTCTTTAGACATTCTACAGAATCTCTTTACTGTTTGTTTGTTTTTTAAAGGAGCCACCTCATAGATAAAAGTAGAAAAGAAAATATAAAAAAAACAAATAAGCAAATATACAACAGAAATAAAACTCACTTATCTAAACAGATTTTTAAGTGTAGATATTTTAATCATCAAGAACTGGTACAAGGCTTAGGTGTATTTTTCCTTCCATATATTTTTCTCCCAATAAAACCTTCCTTTACTTATCCCAGGGAGGCAAGGAGAAAAAAAGGGCACAATTCATATTTAATAGGGTTTCATAAAAAGAAGAAAAATGTAAGGGTGCTTGGGTGACTCGGTTAAGTGTCTGACTCTTCATCTCAGTTCAGATCTTATTCTCAGGATTGTGAGTTCAAGCCTTGCATTGGGCTCAATGATGGGTGTGGAGCCTACTTAAAAAAAAATACACACACACACACATATATGTGTACACACACACACATACACACACACATAGATAGATAAATAGATTTTTGTTTTCTTGGTGTGTGCTCAACAAGTGGTAATGGGAAAATTGGACAGCCTCATGTAGAAGAATGAAACTGGACCATTGTCTTATACTATACACAAAGCTGAACTTGAAATGGATGAAAAACCTAAATGTGATACAGGAATCCATCAAAATCCTAGAGAAGAACACATGCAGCAATCTCTTTTGGCCATAGCAACTTCTTGCTAGACATGTCTCCAAAGGCAAGGGAAACAAAAGCAAAAATGGAACTTCATCAAGATAAAAAGCTTCTGTACAGCAATGGAAACAGTCAACAAAACTAATAGGCAGTCTACGAAATGGGAGAAGATATTTGCAAATGACAAATCAGGTAGAGGGATAGTATCCAAAATCTATAAAGAACTCACTCAACACCAAAAAAAAACAACCCCAATTAATTCAGTCAATAAATGGACAGGAGACATGAACAGACATTTCTCCAAAGAGGATATACAAATGGCAACAGACACATGAAAAAATGCTCCATATCACTTAGCATCAGGGAAATACAAATCAAAACCACAGTGAGATATCACCTCACACCAGTCAGAATGGCTAAAATTAACAAGTGAGGATACGACAGATGTTGGCAAGGATGAGGGGAAAGGGGAACCCCCTTACACTGTTGGTGGGAATGCAAGCTAGTACAGCCACTCTGGGAAGTGGTATGGAGGTTCCTCAAGAAGTTAAAAATAGAGCTACCTTTAAACCCAGAAATTGTACTACTAGGTATTTACCCAAAGACACAAATATAGTGATCTGAAAGGGTACCTGAACCCCAATATTTATAGCAGGAGTGTCCACAATAGCTAAACTGTGGAAAGAGCTGAGATACCAACTATTTTTTTATTATTATTTTTCATGAGAATGAACGAAATATGAGTAGAAACTTCCAGTGGCTCTCCTTAAAAAGGTTATTCAACCTTAGTCTTATTTTATTTTATAAAGTGGTGGTGAGTGAAGACAAGCTCAGTTAAAATTAGCCTATAAGAAAAACTTGTTGCCTGAATATCTTTTACCTCTGAATGTAGTTTTTATCATTTTGAGATAAAAACAATGCAATTACCTAGTTAAGGGAAAATCATAGTGATATAAGAAATGATATTTAAAAAGGAAAAATGAAAAATTAAATGTCACCCAGAATGTTTAATGGGACAATTTATGGAGTAAAATATAGAATATATAGACTCAAAAACTTCTAAAGATTTTAATTCTGGACTGGGAGTGGAATGGAGAAAACTTTTTACTTCCCTAAAATACAAAAAAAAAATTGATTCCAGATAATTCTATTATTCATATAGTTTTGATCACTTTTCAAAATTAACTTTAAAAAATGAGAGAGAGGGCGCCTGGGTGGCCCAGTGGGTTAAAGCCTCTGCTTTCAGCTCAGGTCATGATCCCAGGGTCCTGGGATTGAGCCCCGCATCGGGCTCTCTGCTCAGCAAAGAGCCTGCCTCCTCCTCTCTCTCTGCCTGCCTCCCTGTCTACTTGTGATCTCTGTCTGTCAAATAAATAAATAAAACCTTAAAAGAGAGAGAGAGAGAGAGAGAGAGAGAGAGAGAGAGAGAAAGCTCTGTCACAAACACAATTATGTATAAATATAGATACGGCTGTAGACTTATAGATATGTAGGTACAGATATAATTTTCAGATTCTCCAAATCGCTAAAACAAGGAACTTTGCTGTATCGCATAACTTTTGCTAAATCATCACAATATTTATGGATTTAAAAAAAAATCAGTATAGTTAACAAGAAAGTTTTAAAAGTTAATCTTACTTATGTATCTTGAGAAAGATTCTAAACCTTAAACTTTATCCCTTATTTTCTGTAGACAGGTTACTGTACTTAGTACTCTCCTTCCTCTAACCATCTGTAACTTTTAAGTTGAGAATCCATGAACACTTGGTATGTCCTAAAGCATGTTTGTGCCTTTTCCCCAGAGCTCTCTTTTACAGTACTATTACAGGAGAGATTATCATGCTCCCCTCGATGAAAGCAGAAAACAAAAATCTCTGCTCAAATTTTTGAATCAGACTTATTATTGCTACTGTGTCACAGTTTGCCCTTATATTAGATTTCAACCAAATTCAATTACACAGTATGCTTCTTGCTGCCATGGGATGAATGGCAGGACAAAGATGAATGAACACAACTGCTGCAATTGATTGATCCCAACATGCCTGCAGGTTGATTAATGTGTCTAGGAGCAAAATGAAAAATAGTATTCATCTGTAACTACTGGTCAATTTTTAAATTAACTGAAAATTTCATGAAATATCATTCATTTAATAGAATTTTCTTTAATATTTTGAGAATACCAAACAAATGTATAGAACTACTTTTTTCTTAGATACTTTAAAGCAATTATATTTGTCTCAGATACTTGAATTTCTAATATTAATAACATTTATTTGTTACAGAATAATAAATAATATGTATAATGATAATGAAGATATAAGTAAAATTCAAAGGAATAAATGACAATATATGTGAATTGGGAAGTAAATATTTTATTTAGTAAAATAAAATTTGGAAGTATTTTTACATATACAACTTGTTATTAATGAGTATTGCTGAAATTAAAATGGCAAACAGTGTTATATTAAATATTATAATTTTATATAATTTGTACTTATGTATAGCATGGTGATAGTAACTATAATTCTTTGATATTCCAGGGATTATAATATGCATGATCATGGAATTCAAAAGATTTTTATAAAGGCTGATATGAAGATCATGATATGAAGGTTGATGTGATAGAGTAATCAGTAAGTCTTTAAATCATATGTTAGAAGTCTAATCCACTAAGGATTAAAAGCAGATAATGGAGACACCTGGGTGGCTCAGTAATTAAGCATCTGCCTTCAGCTCAGGTCATGATCCCAGTGGGATCCAGCACCGAATTGGGCTCCTTGCTCAGTGGGAGGTCTGCTTTTCCCTTCCCAATCCCTGGCTTGTATTTCCTATCCGTGTCTTTCTCTGTCAAATAAATAAATATATATATATATTTTTTTTTTTAAAAAGCGGAAAATGGGTTTTTTTATAATAAATGATAAGAAGTTGAAGGATATTAGTTTAAATTTGGCATTGCATGTCAACATTTTGGTCAAAGAACTAGGTGCTTCAGGGACATCCAGATGGCTTAGTTGATTAAGCATCTGCCTTCAGCTCAGGTCATGATCCTAGGGTCTTGGGATCGAGTCTTGCATTGGGGTCCTTGCTCAGCAGGGAAACTGCAACTTCCCCTGCTTGTGTGCATACTCTCTTTTTCTCTCTCTCTCTGACAGAAAAATAAACTCTAAAAAAAAAAAAAAAAAGTCCTTTAGTCATTAGTGTATAAATTTATTCTCATGTTGTTGGAATATTCTATATATTTAGGCCTTATATCAAAATTCTGGCCAGAATAGTTCAGAGAGACCCAAACGGTATTCTGAATCTTTCCTTCTTTTTCTTTGGGAAGCTAAACTGTCCCCAGGTCCCTAACTCAGGCCTAAGGATTTCCACATATTGGTGAAGACAGTAAAATAAACTTAGGCATGTTTTTAAGTGATAAGTTATGAATATGCTGCATGACAATCTGGTTTGTGAGGGCGTTGGGAATTTCTTTTTTTGCTTTGACAATTAATTAACAAATATATTTTATTGTTAGTTTTACAGGAGTTTCATCTCACAGTGCAATAACCCTGATATACTTTAAAAAATTGTTATGAAGTCTCATTTCTATTCCAATGCTTCTCTTACAGAAGTGACTAGTGTATGAGTTATGGGATCTGCAACAATCAAACTTATAATTTATCCATATCTCTATTAGTGGAAGCAGGGTCCCCAAAGGCCTCTGCTTAAAGCTATTTTGCATTATAATCAGATGGAACTTTGATAAAATTGACATCCTAGCTTCTTATTAAGAATTTATGTGACACATGACCATATCCAATTTGTGGATAAGATATAACAGAAAAAAGTAACTTCACGTGCAAAAATTCAGCCTTTGGCTTTCCATGTAAGCATAGCATGCACTGAATTCTAATATTTTGGGGAAATATTTTCACACATGCATCTGATTCCATTTTCTTTCCTTTTTCTTAATAAAGCTAGTTTCATCATTTTAAGGCAAGTGTCAAGAGCATTATGTCTTAATTCATAAGAATATCTACATGGAACAAAAATGCTAAAAAAAAGCTCTTTTCAACCCACTAATAAATGAAAATTGATTCTACTTCTGTTCTCAGTAATGTATGTCTTAGCACAAAGGATTTCAACAAATACAAGTTTTGAGAAATTAATTTCAAGATAGTAAAGTTATAATGTAAATAGTTAAGAAAATACTAATATATCTTTTATGTTCCTGATTTTTGCTTTTCCATTTGTCTTGTCCCTTTGCCTGCTCTTTTTCTTTCTTTCTTTCTTCTTCTTCTTCTTCTTCTTCTTCTTCTTCTTCTTCTTCTTCTTCTTCTTCTTCTTCTTCTTTTTGGTATGCTAAATTTGAAGGAAAATTCTTTTCCAAAATAAGTTCTTCATTCTTGATCATTTTAAAATTATACTTAATTTTTTAAAAGATTTTATTTATAAGTTCTTCATTCTTGACCATTTTTAAATTATACTTAATTTTGTTAAAAGATTTTATTTATTTATTTTTCAGAGAGAGAGAGAGAGCACAAGCAGGAAGAGTGGCAGGCAGAGGCAAAGAGAGAAGCAGACTGTCCAGTGAGCAAGAAGCCTGATGTGGGACTTGATCCCAGGATCCCGGGACCACGACCAGAGCTGAAGGCACCGCTTAATGAACTGAGCCACCCAAGTGTCCCTAGGTTATACTTCCTGTATGATTTATTTTGAATATACTAAATTGTGTTCTGATAAAAATATGTGTAATTCAGTGTTGTTTTTAAGTCACAGTTCTATTCATATTTGATGTGAAATCTTGAAATTTTTATAATTACTGTGGTTGAACTGGGGATGTATTTATGTTTTGCTTTTTTTTTCCCAAGTAAAGAATGAGTAAAAAAAAAATCGACTTTATCTGTAAATAGTGTTATTTTAGTGTAGATTTTTAGATTTGCATGGTTATGATCCAATTGGAAAACACAAATGAATTAAAAAATAGGTCCTTCATTGTTTTATTATTACATCCATTTTTTTTTCAGTTCAGAGTTTAATTGCATATAATTTCATATTTATTATTAGAGGAGGTTAGATACTTTCTTGCATTAAGGACACAAGATCTAAGGAATATTTGACGAATATCTTCATCTCTATTGGGTAGGAGGAGGAGGTGAAAAGGGAGAAAGAGCTGCCCAGTGCATGACTTCTACTTCTATACTTTTCAAAATAGAATAGCTTAAGAGAGAAAGAATTTCACTATTAGGTTAATCTTTCCTGGAAATAAGGCGAAACAAACACATGAAATTTGATGGGACTTTCTCTGCTTAAAGTTGTCATTTTGATGGTATAATCATGTCATCTTTGAAAAGTGAATGCCATTGCCTAAATTTTCTGTTTTCAGAGTGCCAAATAAATAGTGGAATGCTAAAGCTAGTTTTATTTTTTTTAATAAGGTAGCTATACTAAAATATAATTTTAAAACCTTTAAAATTCAACATTTATTTTTAATATAAAAGAAAACAAATTATTGCCTAACATCAATAAAGTGTTTCTGATATCCTTCCTTCAACCAAACATGTTTCCCAGGAATATTAAGTATCTTTGTCATGGATTCTTTATTCTTGGGACATTTATGGACCATCTTCTCAGAATAATATTTTTTTTTAATATCTAAAATAGAGCTACACTAATTCTTTTGAAATAGTCATCTGGGTGTTTGGGTGGCCCAGTAGGTTAAACTTCTGCCTTTGGCTCAGGTCATGATCTCAAGGTCCTGGGATGGAGCCCCACATTGGGCTCTCTGCTTAGCAGGGAATCTGCTTACCCCTCTTTCTCTGCCTTCACCCCTGCTTACTTATGATCTCTCTCACTGTCAAATAAGTAAATAAAATCTTTTAAAAAATAGTCATCTATCTCTCCATTGACTTATGGATTAGATAATCTATCTATCATCTATCTATCTATCATATCATCTATCTATCCTTCTCTATTAAAACAGTACTTAGAACAATCTAGTAACTTATTAGTAGTTATAACCATCGCAAACCAGGGACTTTACACACATTTCAAAATCTCTTTAAAAACCCAAACAACTATAATTTGCTAAGACATTATCTTGGATGTTTAATGGTAATAAAGTCAAAGATAACTACTAATACTAATATGGTTTCTTGCTTATATTTATAAAGAAAATACTAATTTTCACTTAAACATTAGTAAAAATAAAGTGTAATTATTTTTTTCATCCAAGATAATGGGCCAACTTGCTACCTATGAATTTTTTTTTACCCACCTAAGTTGTATGCTTTTATTGAAGTTCTTTATTTTGTAAAAGGCATTTTTTCAGTTATATTGGTTACAATATCTAGAATGTCATTTGAAATTTTTTATTAGAGTTGTCATCTCTCTCCTTACATCAGAATCTGTTTTTCCATATTATGTATTTTTTACATTAGAGCTCTTAGCATATTAATCAAAGTTGTTTTAAATTCCTGGTCTGGTATTTTCCTATGGACTCTTTTTTTTAACTGATGTCTGTGGATCATGTCTTAAGAATTAGTAACTATACTGAGTACTTGATATTTCACTGTGAGAGAAGTCTCTGCCATTCTGGTAGGTAATTCTTATTCTAGAAATGTTTATCATCTAGCAGGAAAAAAAAAGGAATGAAATAAAAAAACAATGAAATATTCTGATCAATGTGATAAATAACAAATACTAGAGGCATGTGTTAAAAGGTACTATGGAAACATATGAAAGATCTTTCAAGAAAGTTATAGTAAACAAAACATGATGGCATTTATGATAATCTCATAAATACGAAGAAGTCCATAGTACAGTGTTGAAAGAGACACAAATCCAGATCTAGGCAATAATAACGTCTAAAGATCTAGAAGCATGACAATATTATATTGCATATTTTATGCTGATTATTGTTTCTGTACTGTGTTTTTTTCTGTATCATCAGATGAATCTACTCTTAGATTTTTTTTTGATCTGCAAGAAAGAAAAAAAATCAACATGTGATGTTTATTATGTAATAGATTTAAATATCCATGTCTGCTATATTCAGACAATTTCAGAGAGACACCCCCCCCCTTATCATTATAGCATGCCAGGAATGGCTACCAATCCCTGTACTGATGCATAAAAATTACTCAAAATTTTGCTGTGAAAGGGAGGAAGAGGCAAGGGGGTCAATGCTCAAAGATGGAGACCCTTTGCTCTTCTTTGCTCCCTCTTTTATTGGTCCTACAGGAAAGCTACAAATCCTTATCACTGTTTCTCAAGTATGTGATGTGTGACAAGGGGTCTTACAGGAACTAGGAGGATCTATTTAAGGAAAAGATACAAAATGCTAATCTGCATGTTCTCTGAGTTCCACTAAACATAACCTAAGGGAGAATGCAGACATCTCTTAGATCATAGGGTGGCTGTTTGGGCCAAGGGAGCTTCAGGAAGGCAGTTCCCTGAGGCATTCCAATAGCAGAGTGATCATGCAGGCCTCTGCATACCAAAGGCCTATGCCCTTCTCTGAAACCTCCCTTATGCCCAGTGGCCTCTGTGTTACATTTTAGCAAGCCAGGTATTATGGAAGATTTTATGCTCTACATTAACCCCAACAATAAAGAATTCCACTTTCAGGTATGGTGGACTAGATTGTATGAAACAAATTTGTTCTTCAAGGTTATGGAGGCCTTGATCTATTGATGGAGAGCCCAGAGAGATACAAACCAAAGGGATGAGCTAACACTTAGCATTCATTTTCCTCTTGAGGAAATGGCCAATCCAAAAAGATACAACTGAATTTTAGGAATATAAGAAAAAATTCACTAATGAGAACTTGCAAGTTAAGCAGAGCTTTCCTGAGTTCTGTGGAGCAAACAGTGAAATTGGAGTTTAGAATTATCAGTTAGGAGGACACTGGTTACGTGTAGCATGTCTCTTCTTTGACACCCTTCAAAAACGTGTACTATATTGGTAAGTGTGAATGAGAAACAGACGTGTCCTTACATACAGCAAAACCAAGCTCCAATGAGAGCTCAGTACAAACTTGTTAACTTGTTTAAGGTGACCAGGCATAATTTAAGTACCTTCCAAAGGCAATATTAAGTTTTTTTCTGAAGAAGATAACCTCAGCAATGCCATAAATCATGCTTGAGTTTTTCTTGGAAACCAAAAAAAAAAAAAAAAAAAAAAAAAAGACATAGCATTCAATAAAAAATAAGATTTTCAGAATGATAGAATAAGAACAATTCAAATGATAGAGCAGTAGAATGAAATACAGATGTGATTGATGAATAAGATTTATGGTTTAAAATAACTGATTACTATAAATAGCAATATAGGGGTTCACAAGGAGTCTGCAGAGGAGATAAGACAATAGGATGAAATAATGGTTAAAGAAATAATGGTGAAAAATTACCAAAATTGACACATGACTTTATACCCAGCTTTTGGAACCTTTACAAAGTACAACAATGTGGGACACCTGGGTGGCTCAGTGGGTTAAGCCTCTGCCTTCAGCTCAGGTCATGATCCCAGGGTTCTAGGATGGAGCCCCACATTAAGCTCTCTGCTCAGCAGGGAGCCTGCTTCTTCCCAGCTCTCTCTGCCTGCCTCTCTGCCTACTTGTGATCTGTCTGTCAAATAAATAAATAAAATCTTTTTAAAACAGTGCAAAAATGTAATAGAAATACATCTGGCATATTATATGAAAATTGATGAACTAGAAAAAGTGAAATTTTAAAAGTACCTAGAAAGCAAAGATAATGTAAGAATGGTAGTTGACTACCTGTAAAAATAATAGAAATGAGAAATAATAGAAAACTCTCAAATTATATCATCAAAATGTTGAAAAAAGGAATATTGCCAACATGGAACTCTAAACCAGGCAGAACTACTCTTCATATAAAAGGGAAAATAAATACATGTTTAGAAAAAAAAAAAAAAAACATCTAAAGAAATGTGTAACTGGTAAAACATGATAATGGAAAAGGAAAAACTTTTTTTTTAGGTCAAATGAAAATTATTCCCTGTTGATGGAATAAGAAATGCATAGAAATAAAAGGTTAAATGTGGTATGTTTAAATTAATGTAGAGTCTACACTAGTAGTCATATCTTTTCTCTTTTTTTTTGAGTTTTTATTTAAATAATAGTTAACATATTAGATAATATTGGCTTCAGGAGTAGAATTTAGTGATTCATTACTTATATATAACACCCACTGCTCATCAAAAGTGTCCTCCTTAATACCCATTTAGCAGCAATCTCCACCCACCCTCTCCATTCAACTCTCAGGTTGTTCTCTATAGTTGAGAGTTTCTTTCAGGGTTTGCTTTCTCTCTCTCTCTCTCTCTCTCTCTCTTTTTTACCTTTGCCTAAGTTCATTTGCTTTGTTTCTTAAATTCCACATATGAGTCAAATCATTTGATATTTATTTTTCACAGTGCCTTATTTTGGTTAGCATAATGCACTGCACTCTAGCTCCAACCATTGAAACAACAAATGTTGTTTCAAATGTTAAGATTTCATTCTTTTTGATGACTGAGTAATATTCCTGTGTGTGTGTGTGTGTGTGTGTGTGTGTGTTTGTATACACACCTCTTATTTATCCATTCAGCAGTCAATGGACACTTGGCTCTTTCCAAAATTTGGCTCTAGTTGGAAATGCCGTTATAAACGTTGGGGTGCATGTGCCTCTTTGAATCACTATTTTTGTATCCTTAGGATAAATACCCAGTAGTGCAATTGCTGGGTTGTAAGATAGATATATTTTCCTACCCCTGTCCCTCTGGCAACCCTCAGTATGTTTTCTGAGATTAAGAGTCTCTTATGCCTTGTCTCCCTCCCAATTCCATCTTGATTCATTTTTTCCTTCACTACCTTCCAACCCCCCCCAACTTTGCCTCTCAACTTCCTCATATCAGAGAGATCATATAATAATTGCCTTTCTCTTATTGACTTATTTTGCTCAGCATAATAACCTCTAATTCCATCCACATTGTCACAAATGGCAAGATTTCATTTCTTTTGATGGCTGCATAGTATTCCATTGTGTATATATACCATATCTTCTTTATCCACTCATCTGTTGATGAACATCTAGGTTCTTTCCATAGTTTGGCTATTGCGGACATTGCTGCTATAAACATTTGGGTGCATGTGCCCCTTTGGATCACTGCTTTTGTATCTTTAGGGTAAATACCCAGTAGTGCGATTGCTGGGTTGTACGGTAGCTCTATTTTTCAACTTTGTGAGGAACCTCCATGCTATTTTCCAGAGGGGCTGCACCAGTTTGCATTCCCACCAACAGTATAAGAGGGTTCCCCTTTCTCCACATTCTCACCAACATCTGTTGTTTCCTGTGCTGTTAGTTTTAGCCATTCTGACAGGTATGAGATGATATCTCATTGTGATTTTAGTTTGTATTCCCTGATAATGAATGACAACATTGAGCATCTTTTCATGTGTCTGTTGGTCATCAGGATGTCTTCTCTCAAAAAATATCTGTTCAAAAAAAAAAAAAAAAAAAATATCTGTTCATATCTTCTGCCCATTTCTGAACTGGGTTATTTGTTTTTTGGGTGTTGAATTTCATAAGTTCTTTATATATTTTGAGTACTAACCTTTCGTTTGATATATCATTTGCTAATATCTTCTCTCATTCCATAGGTTTCTTTTTAGTTTTATTGATTGTTTACTTCACTGTGCAGAAGATTTTTATCTTGATAAGTCCCAATACTTTATTTTTGCTTCTGTTTCCCTTGCCTCTGGGGACCTGACTAGTAAAAAGTTGTGATACCCAGTGTTAAAAAGAGTACTGCCTGTGTTCTCCTCCAGGATTTTTATGGTTTCAGCTCTCACATTTAAGACTTCCATCCATTTTGAATATATTTTTGTGTATGGGGTAAGAGAGTGGTCCAGATTCATTCTTTCTTTCTTTCTTTCTTTCTTTTTTTCTTTCTTTCTTTCTTTCTTTCTTTCTTTCTTTCTTTCTTTCTTTCTTTCTTTCTTCCATGTCTCTGTCCTTTTTGCTGAACGCCATTTGTTGAAGATACCTTTTTTTCCTATTGCATATTCTTTCCTGCTTTGTTGAAGATTAGTTGACCATATAGTTCTGGATTCATTTCTGGACTTTCTGTTCTATCCCATTCATCTCTGTGTTTAATTTTGTTCCAGAACTATACTATCTTGTTAACTACAACTTTGTAATATAGCTTGCAGTCCAGAATTGTGATGCCTCTAGCTTTGCTTTGCTTTTTCAAGATTGTATTGGCTAATCAGTGTCTTTTGTGGTTCCATACAAGTTTTAGTATTGTTTGTTCTAGCTTTGTGAAAAATGCCGGTGTTATTTTGATATGACTTGCATTGAATGTGTAAATTGCTTTGAGTAGTATAGAAATTTTAACAATATTTATTCTTCCAATCCATGAGCATGAAATATTTTTCCATTTGTTTGTGTTCTCTTCAATTTTTTTCATAAATATTGTATAGCTTTCAAAGTACAGATCTTTTACCTCTTTGGTTAAGATAAGTTCTAGGTATCTTATTATTTTTGATGCACTTGTAAATGGGATTGATTTCTTGATTTCTATTTCTGTTGCTTCATTATTGGTGTGTAAAAATGCAACAGATTTCTGTATGTTGATTTGTATCCTGTGACTTTGCTGAATTTGTGTTTCGGTTCTAGCAATTTTTCAGTGGAGTCTTTTGGATTTTCCACCCAGAGATTATGCTGTCTGAATAGTGAAAATTTGACTTCTTTCTTGCTGATCTGGATATCTTTTATTTCTTTGTATTGTCTGATTGGTGAGGCTATGACTTACAGTACTATGTTAAATAATCACTGTCTTGCTCCTGACTGTAGAGGAAAAGCTCTCATTTTTTTTTCCCAATAAATAATGATATTAACTGTGGGTCTTTCTTATATGGTCTTTATGATATTGAGGTATGTTCCATCTACCCACAATTTAAGGGTATTTATCAAGAATGGATGCTGTAGTTTTTCAAATGCTTTATCTGCATCTATTGAGAAGATCATATGGAGTGTATCTTTAATTCATTAATATGGTGTATCAAGGTGATTGATTTAGAGGTATTGGACCACCCCTGCAGGCCAGGAATAAATCCCACTTGATCATGGTGACTAATTATTGTACCGTACTGTTGGATTTGATTTGCTAGTGTCTTGTTGAGAAATGTTGCATCCATGCTCATCAGGGATATTGTCCTGTAATTCTTTTTGTGGAATATTTGTCTGGTTTTGGAATCCAGATAATGCTGGTGTTGTAGAAATAGTTTTATTTCTTCTTATTTCTGTTTTTGGAACAGTTTGAGAAGAACTGTTATTTTAACTCTTCTTCAAATGCCTGGTAGAATTCCTCTGAGAAGCCCTCTGTCCCTGGACTTTTGCTTATTGGGGAATTTTTGATTACTGGTTCAATTTCTTTATTTTTTTAAATTTATTTTAAACTTTTTTTTTAAGATTTTATTTATTTTACAGAAATCAGAAGTAGGCAGAGAGGCAGGCAGAGAGAGAGGAGGAAGCAGGCTCCCCGCTGAGCAGAGAGCCTAATGTGGGGCTCAATCCCAGGACCCTGAGATCATGACCTGAGCTGAAGGCAGAGGCTTAACCCACTGAGCCACCCAGGTGCCCCTCTGATTCAGTTTCTTAGATTGCTATAGATCTGTTCAAATTTTCTACTTCTTCCTGTTCCTGTTTCAATAGTATGTTTTCTTCTAGGAAATTATCCATTTATTCCAGATTGCCCAAGTTGTTGGCATATAATTTTTCATAATGGTCATAGCATGTGTGTTTGTTTGTTTCTCATTCTGACACACTATGTATTTTGGTTGGAACACTTAATCCTTTTACATTCAGAGTAATTATTGATAAAGAATGAATTTTGTGCTATTGTATTCCCTGTGCAAAGTCCTTGTTTCTATAGATTTTCTCTGTTCCTTTCCAGTCTTTTTTGTTTTTAGTCTTTATTGCCCACTAGAAGAGTCCCCTTTAATATTTTTTGAAGGGCTATTTCAGTGGTCATGAACTCTTAAGTTTTTGTTTGCCTGGGAAACTCTATATTTCTCCTTCTATTCTGAATACCAGCCTTGCAGGATAAAATACTCTTGGCTGCATATTTTTATTTTCCATTCAGCAAAGTGAATAATCATGTCACTTTCTCTTGGCCTGCCAGGTTTATGTGGAGAGATTTGCTGTAAACTGGATTTATATTCCCTTGTAGGTTAGGGATTCCTTTCCCCTTGCCAGTTTTAGGATTCTTTTTTTATTTCTGTATTTTACAAATTTTACTACTCTATGTCTTGTTATAGGCTGCCTTTTGTTGATTTTGATGGTAGTTCTCTGTGCCTCCTAGATTTGGAGGACTGCTTCTTTTCCCAGATTAGAGAGGTTTTTCAACTATAAGTTCCTTATAGTTGAAACTTTCTTCCCCTGACTCTTCTTCTGGAATTCTCCTTATAACAATGTTACCATGCTCTATGGAGTTGCTGAGTTCCTTAAGTCTACCTTCGTGATCCAATATTTTTCTTTCCCTCTTTTTTTTTTTTTTCAGCTTCATTATTTTCCATAATTTTATCATTATTATCATTTATTTGGTCCTCTGATTCTTCCATCTTTCTAGTCATTACATCCAGTTGATTTTGTATCTTGGCAAAGCATTTTTTTATTTTAACCTGACTAGTATTTAGGTCTTTTATCTCTACCATAAGGAACTTCCTAGTATCTTCTATGTTTTTGTCAAGCTCAGCCAGTATCCTTTAAATTGTTTTAAATTTTTGTTCAGGCATATAACTTTTATATGTTTTGATTAGATGTCTGGCTATGACCGCTTCTTGATCTTACTTTGGTCTTAGCATGTTTTCTAGATATCTCTTTTCTCTGTTACAAAGACGTATTATGTTCCTGCTCCTGAGAGTAATGGTTATATTAAGAAGAGGTCATATACTGTCCTGAGCCTGGTGCTTCAGGAAGGGTATTTAGTGTATGCTGTGTGCACCCTACTCATGTTTTGGTTGCTCTTTCCCTCAGGCCATTCCTCTACAGAGTTTTTCCTTGCCTGAGGTAGGGAGTCTTTGGACTTTGCCCAGTGCATAGTAAGTTTTAACTAGGTGTGTTTTGGTCTGCTTGTTAAAGAAGACTAGATCCTATTTCCCCTAGAGCTGAAGATTTGCACCACTCTATGGTCAATAGACTTGATGTTTATAAGGAATTTGTGCTGGTTTTCTTAGTGATGGACCCAGGTCTGCTCAGGCTCTCAGCCACACTTGTCCTTAGAAAGAAAAAAGCAGAACAAAACAAAAAACCTTCAGAACACAGGTGAGCAAGGCCAGGTGTAATGAGCTCAATCCTCCACTGTACGTTGTACCTCTTTCTGACATCCACCTGAGCTGATGGGAGGGATGAAAAATGGTCCCCAGAGAGGGAAGTTCTCAGCTGCCACTGTTCAGGAAGCCCTCACAGAATAGCAAACAATCTACTTTTCTTGTGTCCCAGGCTTCCATCAGACCCCTGTCTTCACCCATCCTTGTCTAAGCCATCTGCCCACCTGGTAGCATTGTGCTCCCGTGTTTAATCTCAGGTACATAGCTGAATTTAAAAACTCCAAATTTTGATGCAAAAAGTATAGGGGTACATGTATCCCTTTGAAGTAGTGCATTGTTTACAATTTACAGTAGCCAAGATATGGAAGCATCAACTGATTTCTCTCTCTCTCTCTCTCTCTCACACACACACACACACACACACACACACACACAGGAATATGATACAGACATTTAATTATAGAGAACAAACTGATGATTCAAACTGATGATTGACAGGGATGGGGGTGGGGGATGGGTTCAATAGGTTTTGGAGATTAAAGAGTGCTTTTTTCATGATGACCACAGAGTGACATATGGAAGTGATGAATTACTATATTGTACATCTGAAATGAAAATAACACTATATGTTAACTAACTGTAATTAAAATAAAAACTTAAAAAGAGCACCTGGGTGGCTCAGTTGGTTAAGTGACTGCCTTTGGCTCAGGTCATGATCCTGGAGTCCTGGGATTGAGTCCCACATCAGCATCCCTGCTCGACTGCTCGCTCTGACCTATCTCCTCTCATGCTCTCTCTCCCTCATTCCCTCTTTCTTTCCTAAATAAATAAATAAAATTGTTAAAAAAAAAAGATCTTGCATATTGTAATCTATCATTATACATACTATATATATTATATTACGACATTATTGAAACACAGTAAATCATTATAAATAAATAAATAAATAAATAAAATAGACACTCCAAATTTTAGGGACCCAGTGCTGTGCAGCTCTGCACTTATCCTCAGACAGACGGTCTTACAGAGCTGTGGCTATGCTGGTTTGTTCCAGAAAAGCATTCCCATGATGACACAGAGGCTCAGAGTGTATGGTAAAATGCAGCCAAAATCTAGTTTCCATGTTAGCTGCCCACAGCAGGTGCCTCTGCTGCTATGCTAATTAAGCAGACAGCTCAATGGCATCTGTTGGCTCTTTTATCCCCTGAGTGGCAATACCACCTCTCTCAAATGTACTCCAAGAAGAGGATCTGTCTCTCGCTGTGTGACCCAGGGGGTCCTCAGACCATGCTGTCTGCTCCTGAGTCTCTATCTACCTCCACAAGAACACCATTACATACTCCAGGCTTGACACTGGCAATGGTACAGACTTCTAAAACTTCAGATTTCATGTTTCATTGCTTCTAAAAACCTGTGATAATCAGCTCTTCTTTTTTTCTGGTCAGTGATTTCGTGGAAGTGTTTTTCTTAGGCACTCATCTGCAGGATGCCTCTGTCTTTCTCCCTCTTTCTCTCTCCTGTCTCCATGATTAGGGCTCCCTTCCCCCCACAGCAATCATGATTTTTTCCTCCCCCAAATCACTTCTCCTTCTACCTTACACGATGTAGCTGCTTTTGTCCCCCTAGTTGTGCAGTTTGTTCTCTCATCCCTCAGATTGATTTCTTCGGTGTTCAGAATGATTTGATATTTACCTAGCTGTGTTCCAAGGGTGAGGTAAGTATAGAGTCCCCCCTACTACTCCACCATCTTAATTCCTCAGTTGTTAGCCCTAATACCTTGGGAAATTTAAATATATGTAGGAATAAAAGAAAACACCAATATCAGAAAAGGGAGAAATAAATAAGAGATAACATTTGAATTTCTTGCATTGACCAGTAGGTAATAAAATAATTATGATTAGGATGCGTGCAGAAATCTCTAGGGTAATTATTAAAATAAAAATAAAATAATATAGGGTTAGCTAGTTAAGAGGTATATGTAAAATAATACAAAAAAAATAGTTTAATAGATGACCAAAAGGAGAGGCAAAGTAATTGATAAGTGTTACAACTAGAACATAAATAGCAAGAGTGGAAAAACTAGAACATAAGTGGAACAATTAGAACATAAAAGGCAAGAACTTAAAAATCCTAATGTGTCAACAATTGCATTGTATTGTAAAACAAAACAAAGCAAAAACAAACAAACAACCCCCCACCCAAACCACACAAATAATTCCATTAAGAAATCAAATGGTTGAGATTATAGGGGGCTAAAAAAGCAAAAACAAAAACAAAAAATCACTGCCTATTACCTTTAAAAAAGCACAAATTAAAAATAAGAACACAAAATTTTAGAAGTAAAAGGACAAAATATATGTCATATAAACATTGGCTCAAGAGAGCTGCTGTAACTTTTTCCACAAGAGAAAAGTAGAATATAGTATGTGTGTGTGCAGGACTGAGTTGAATTTATCCAGAAATAAGGGTTATTTTAATGTTCAAAATAAATCAGTGCAATAGATATCAAATGATTATTAAATAATTGCAAAAAAAAGCATTTGATGTTATTAGAAACACTTAGCAAACTATAAAGTGAAAAGAAATTGCTTAATCTATAAAGCACATCTAAAAAGCTCTCCAGCAAATTGGAATTAAGAAAAAGATTACCAGGGGCAACCTGGTTACTCAGTCATTAACCATCTACGTTCAGCTTAGGTTATCACCTCAGGGTCCTGGGATGGAGCCCCGCATCAAGCTCCCTGTTCAGTAAGGAGTCTGTTTCTCCCTCTTTTTCTATCTCTTACCCCCCACTTGTTCTCTCTCTCTCAATTGCTCTCTCTCTCATGCTCTCTATTTCAAATAAATAAAATCTTAAAAAAAAAAAAAAAGATTTCCATTATCACCATCTCAATGTAACATTGGGAAGAAGTAAATTGACAATAAAATAAGATAAAAGAAAATTAAATGCATAAGAAATAGAAATAAACTACTTTTATTTATAAATGGTGTGATTTTATATGTATGAATATACTTTAAGTTTTCTAGCTTATGATTTCTCCTCCTCAAGGTCTAGGCTTTCTTTCTTTTTTTTTTTTTTTGGTTTTTATTTTTATTTATTCCGCAGAGAGAGATCGTAAGTAGGCAGAGAGGCAGGCAGAGAGAGGGGGAAGCAGGCTCCCCACTGTGCAGAGAACTCAACACAGGGCTCCATTCCAGGACCCTGAGACCATGACCTTGAGCTGAAGGCAGAGGTTTAACCTACTGAGCCACCCAGGTGACCCTAGGCTTTCTGAATCACTCCTCTTCCATTAACCTCAGCCTCATCTTTAGCTATATTTCTTTTATTTAATATAAAAATAGAATATCGCAAATAACACTGGTAAAATTTTCCTCTTCATTTAACCTGTATATGATCCCTTTACACTGATTCCATTATTAAATAAGAGTCTATTATTCCTTTAACATCTCCTACTTAGTAATCAAACTCATATAGTGTTATTTATTTAAAAAAATTGCACAAAGCTCTGGTTAAGGAGGACAATTATTTTTTTATTTTTATGTTTATATTTTAATTCCACTGAAAATGTTCTCTATGTCTCTTGATTTCTAAGGATCACTGGATATTGTACTCACTGATTCTTTAAAATCCTCCACTCTGTAATGTAATCACTCTGTCTTTTTATATCACTCTGTCTTATTTTTTTTTTTATCCTGGCTTATCAAATAGCTTTTGTGGATCTATCTTCTTCCAATATTTTACTGTCAGTATATTCTTTGCCTTCTGCTCTGTGATGATATATTCAATCCTTGTCTTCTCCCTCACATATTACTTGATGAATCTCAATCTAGACCTCTTAATTGATCTAAAAATACATAATCAGCATCCAATAAACTTCATAAGCCTTTTTTAATACTAGGAAGTGAAGACCCGAAGGTGAAAAAAGATAGGTATTTCTTCTCTCCATGAAATACACTGAAAAAATATGAAAATAATCATCCATGCACACTTCAAACTGCAGTAAGTGCTAAAAAGAGATAGATACGTGTAACAGGAAGTTTTACAAGATAATTTGATCTAGTCAAGTATGTATGGAAAGCCTTTTCTAATGAAATAAAATAATTTCAATCTCAAATAGTAGCCTCAAACTTGGCAGAAGAGATTTCCACACAGAACAGCACTAACACGTGCAAAGTTTCTATGATAAGAAAGAACAGGACACCCTGTAACATAGTTGGAATGGTGAGAACATTTTGTTGCAAGGTGAAGATGGAGAGAGACAGCTACAGAAATATAAAGGCATGTTAAAATTTTTTTAAATTATTATTTGTTAACATAGCTGTAGGAAATAATTAAAAATATGAATTATAATAGTTGTCTTATGTGGATTTTTAATTAATGACTTTTGCTCTGTGTGAATATTAAACTGATTGGATACAAGAAGGAAAATAAATAATATCCAGAGGCTATCACTGTAAATTGGTATGGGAAATATAGATTTCTACTGGCATAAAAAAGTGTTCAAGGATCCAGAGAGACCTGCATTATTTTAGACATAATCAGAAGCTCCCATTGAGAAGACCTGATGATAAATTAGATATGGAGAATGAGAGTAAGTTAAAGATGTCATCAAATTGTCACAGTCACATAACTGGATTGTTGATCATATCATTGCTAAGATACCTGAAAGAAAATTAAGTTTATTTTTGTCAAAAGAGGACACTCTGATACTTGTTGGCTTTTGAGATCTCAAAGGAGAGAAGCCACATAGGTATTTGGAGATAAATATAAATATATAAATATAAATATTTAAATATATATAAATATATAAATATAAATATATATGACATAGAAGTGAGATATCTGGGAAATATAAATAAATAAATTAGTGAAATTTTTATATACAGACAGTGAATTATACATGTGGGCATACATATGATTGCTTAAGCAGATATATTTCGTATACAATATAACTGAAAAGAAAGACAAAGAATCTTCAAGAATTCAATCAGTGTTGGGGAAGAAGACAATGATTCTGTAAAGGAAACATGGAAATAACAATCAAAGAAGAAGGGAAAATAGATCAGGAAACCTTAAAAACATGTGCATCAAAAATGATGCAACCACCACAATGCTAAATGCTGACAAAAAGATGAATGTGATAGATGGATGTGTTTAGTACTGTTGTCCTAAGCGGAACTGCTTCATTGGCAGTGATAAAAAAAGATAATACCTAATATGCGCAGGTGCTGTTCTAAGCACATTAAATATATTAACTCATTGAATCATTAGAATGAGAAATAAGGCACATACCTTTTTCTAACACTTACTACACAGATGAGACAAATATGGCATAGAAACTGTAATTATAAGATGGATAAAAAAATGGCTAGTAAATAGCTGGAGTTTGGATATAAGAATTCTGTTTAAAGAGTCCTTGACCATTTTTTATATAAGCATAAGGTAGTTTGGAATAAGATGTGATGAGATAGGAAGAAAGTGAATAGAAAGTAGACACACATAATTCTTTAGGAGCAAATAAGGCACATATTTAAGTAAATGTAAATGAATATTGACTATATTAAGGTAACTATAATGTCTGGTGAACTTAACATACAATAATAATTAAAACATACATAAAACAATATAATTCAAATGGGTACTACATGCAGTTGAATTGTTTCAATTCAATTGTTCTTTGCATTTTCTGGGAAATGTGTATTTGTCTTTCATCAAAATGCAGCAAGTGCCTTTAGTTTAAGCACTTAAATAATTGTGAAGTAATTATGAAGAAAAATATAAATACCAAGCAAATGGTGAAGCTAGATAAAATTCAGAAAAGAATATCATATAATAATAAATAGCAAAGAGATTAACCTCAAATATACATTAAATATATTTAGACTTTATCTCTGGAAAGGATATAGTGGTCAGAAAAGAGGTGGTGATCCTGTGCTTACACAGAAATATCTGATAAATTACAAAATCACAATTTTAATTACATTTGAGATCTATGGAAACAACAATAAATTAAAATTCCAGAGGAAAAAAGTTCTTCCTACATGTAATGATGTCATTGGTTATTTTCTTCCAAGAATATTTGTTGCTCTGACATTAGGGATTTTTGAGGACAGGTGAATCTACCAGGGGAAGTTGGAGAATTAGACTAATCCTTTATAAAATAGATAAAAAATATAGAAATGCTTTCCCTTCTTTAACAACAAAATCTTCCTTTGTCCTTATACTAAATATTATCATGGATTGGGGTACAAATTAAATGTCAAGTCTCAGTTAATTCTGGATTCCAAGTTTCTTTTTTACATAGCTATCTAAGGATTTTTACTGTTTTTACTTAAGTGTCCTATATGAAAAACATAAATAGGAAAATACTAAGTGAATTAAATTAAATAGCTACTTGATGATGTGCTTTCAACAGACCAATTCATTAGTTTAATCAATATCTCATAGACTGCTTTTTTTAAATTTGAAACTTTTAATCTGATCCTTGTAGTAAAAATATAGAGACACAGGGAAACTAAATGAAAAGTAAATCTGACTTAAATTAAAACATCCCCTGATTTAAATTGAAGCATTGACATTTGTAAATAATTTGTCAGATAGCATTTGGTATAGAGTAAGCACATCAAATGATACCTAAATCTAAAATCAGCTAACACTAGAGATAGAGAAAAGGTTAGGGGATTGAACAGATGAAAGTTATAAAATGCAATGTAACTGCTTAAAATTTTCATTGAATATAGGATATACATGTCACTTTTCATTTACAAGCATATTGATTGGTTTCTTCACATTACTTTGAAATCTTATGAGGAAGTTTTATATGTTCATTACTATTTAATTTATAAAAATATGAACCATTTTATGAAATATTCATATTCTTTTAAAATCATGGCAGTGAATGTCTCAATTATAAGATATTTTATTGTAAAAAAGGTTTATTTTAAGTGTCATATTTTCAAATGCTATAAAAATAATTTCCAGATATGTATTATACATAGGTTCCCCCAAATGATGTATATTTACTTAATTATAAGTTCTTTCTTCCTAACTTTTACCTTCCTCTTTCTTTAGAATTAATATGTATGTACATATGTGTTTATATATGTAAACTATACTATAAATACTGCAATAAATGTATTTTATAAACAAAATATTATGAAACCATAGAAGTATTATCAAAATCCAAAACTGACACTAATACAGCCATGTAATCTTACATAAAGACTCTATTCCCATTTCTTTAAAGGTCTCACTAATTTTTTTTCAAGATCCAAAATAAGACATCACATTTATTTTTGGTTTAAAAAGACATATGTTGGGCGCCTGGGTGGCTCAGTGGGTTAAGCCGCTGCCTTCGGCTCAGGTCATGATCTCAGGGTCCTGGGATCGAGTCCCGCATCAGGCTCTCTGCTCAGCGGGGAGCCTGCTTCCTCCTCTCTCTCTCTGCCTGCCTCTCTGCCTACTTGTGATTTCTCTCTGTCAAATAAATAAATAAAATCTTTAAAAAAAAAAAAAAAAAAAAAAGAAAAAGATTACCAGGGGCAACCTGGTTACTCAGTCATTAACCATCTACGTTCAGCTTAGGTTATCACCTCAGGGTCCTGGGATGGAGCCCCGCATCAAGCTCCCTGTTCAGTAAGGAGTCTGTTTCTCCCTCTTTTTCTATCTCTTACCCCCCACTTGTTCTCTCTCTCTCAATTGCTCTCTCTCTCATGCTCTCTATTTCAAATAAATAAAATCTTAAAAAAAAAAAAAAAGATTTCCATTATCACCATCTCAATGTAACATTGGGAAGAAGTAAATTGACAATAAAATAAGATAAAAGAAAATTAAATGCATAAGAAATAGAAATAAACTACTTTTATTTATAAATGGTGTGATTTTATATGTATGAATATACTTTAAGTTTTCTAGCTTATGATTTCTCCTCCTCAAGGTCTAGGCTTTCTTTCTTTTTTTTTTTTTTTGGTTTTTATTTTTATTTATTCCGCAGAGAGAGATCGTAAGTAGGCAGAGAGGCAGGCAGAGAGAGGGGGAAGCAGGCTCCCCACTGTGCAGAGAACTCAACACAGGGCTCCATTCCAGGACCCTGAGACCATGACCTTGAGCTGAAGGCAGAGGTTTAACCTACTGAGCCACCCAGGTGACCCTAGGCTTTCTGAATCACTCCTCTTCCATTAACCTCAGCCTCATCTTTAGCTATATTTCTTTTATTTAATATAAAAATAGAATATCGCAAATAACACTGGTAAAATTTTCCTCTTCATTTAACCTGTATATGATCCCTTTACACTGATTCCATTATTAAATAAGAGTCTATTATTCCTTTAACATCTCCTACTTAGTAATCAAACTCATATAGTGTTATTTATTTAAAAAAATTGCACAAAGCTCTGGTTAAGGAGGACAATTATTTTTTTATTTTTATGTTTATATTTTAATTCCACTGAAAATGTTCTCTATGTCTCTTGATTTCTAAGGATCACTGGATATTGTACTCACTGATTCTTTAAAATCCTCCACTCTGTAATGTAATCACTCTGTCTTTTTATATCACTCTGTCTTATTTTTTTTTTTATCCTGGCTTATCAAATAGCTTTTGTGGATCTATCTTCTTCCAATATTTTACTGTCAGTATATTCTTTGCCTTCTGCTCTGTGATGATATATTCAATCCTTGTCTTCTCCCTCACATATTACTTGATGAATCTCAATCTAGACCTCTTAATTGATCTAAAAATACATAATCAGCATCCAATAAACTTCATAAGCCTTTTTTAATACTAGGAAGTGAAGACCCGAAGGTGAAAAAAGATAGGTATTTCTTCTCTCCATGAAATACACTGAAAAAATATGAAAATAATCATCCATGCACACTTCAAACTGCAGTAAGTGCTAAAAAGAGATAGATACGTGTAACAGGAAGTTTTACAAGATAATTTGATCTAGTCAAGTATGTATGGAAAGCCTTTTCTAATGAAATAAAATAATTTCAATCTCAAATAGTAGCCTCAAACTTGGCAGAAGAGATTTCCACACAGAACAGCACTAACACGTGCAAAGTTTCTATGATAAGAAAGAACAGGACACCCTGTAACATAGTTGGAATGGTGAGAACATTTTGTTGCAAGGTGAAGATGGAGAGAGACAGCTACAGAAATATAAAGGCATGTTAAAATTTTTTTAAATTATTATTTGTTAACATAGCTGTAGGAAATAATTAAAAATATGAATTATAATAGTTGTCTTATGTGGATTTTTAATTAATGACTTTTGCTCTGTGTGAATATTAAACTGATTGGATACAAGAAGGAAAATAAATAATATCCAGAGGCTATCACTGTAAATTGGTATGGGAAATATAGATTTCTACTGGCATAAAAAAGTGTTCAAGGATCCAGAGAGACCTGCATTATTTTAGACATAATCAGAAGCTCCCATTGAGAAGACCTGATGATAAATTAGATATGGAGAATGAGAGTAAGTTAAAGATGTCATCAAATTGTCACAGTCACATAACTGGATTGTTGATCATATCATTGCTAAGATACCTGAAAGAAAATTAAGTTTATTTTTGTCAAAAGAGGACACTCTGATACTTGTTGGCTTTTGAGATCTCAAAGGAGAGAAGCCACATAGGTATTTGGAGATAAATATAAATATATAAATATAAATATTTAAATATATATAAATATATAAATATAAATATATATGACATAGAAGTGAGATATCTGGGAAATATAAATAAATAAATTAGTGAAATTTTTATATACAGACAGTGAATTATACATGTGGGCATACATATGATTGCTTAAGCAGATATATTTCGTATACAATATAACTGAAAAGAAAGACAAAGAATCTTCAAGAATTCAATCAGTGTTGGGGAAGAAGACAATGATTCTGTAAAGGAAACATGGAAATAACAATCAAAGAAGAAGGGAAAATAGATCAGGAAACCTTAAAAACATGTGCATCAAAAATGATGCAACCACCACAATGCTAAATGCTGACAAAAAGATGAATGTGATAGATGGATGTGTTTAGTACTGTTGTCCTAAGCGGAACTGCTTCATTGGCAGTGATAAAAAAAGATAATACCTAATATGCGCAGGTGCTGTTCTAAGCACATTAAATATATTAACTCATTGAATCATTAGAATGAGAAATAAGGCACATACCTTTTTCTAACACTTACTACACAGATGAGACAAATATGGCATAGAAACTGTAATTATAAGATGGATAAAAAAATGGCTAGTAAATAGCTGGAGTTTGGATATAAGAATTCTGTTTAAAGAGTCCTTGACCATTTTTTATATAAGCATAAGGTAGTTTGGAATAAGATGTGATGAGATAGGAAGAAAGTGAATAGAAAGTAGACACACATAATTCTTTAGGAGCAAATAAGGCACATATTTAAGTAAATGTAAATGAATATTGACTATATTAAGGTAACTATAATGTCTGGTGAACTTAACATACAATAATAATTAAAACATACATAAAACAATATAATTCAAATGGGTACTACATGCAGTTGAATTGTTTCAATTCAATTGTTCTTTGCATTTTCTGGGAAATGTGTATTTGTCTTTCATCAAAATGCAGCAAGTGCCTTTAGTTTAAGCACTTAAATAATTGTGAAGTAATTATGAAGAAAAATATAAATACCAAGCAAATGGTGAAGCTAGATAAAATTCAGAAAAGAATATCATATAATAATAAATAGCAAAGAGATTAACCTCAAATATACATTAAATATATTTAGACTTTATCTCTGGAAAGGATATAGTGGTCAGAAAAGAGGTGGTGATCCTGTGCTTACACAGAAATATCTGATAAATTACAAAATCACAATTTTAATTACATTTGAGATCTATGGAAACAACAATAAATTAAAATTCCAGAGGAAAAAAGTTCTTCCTACATGTAATGATGTCATTGGTTATTTTCTTCCAAGAATATTTGTTGCTCTGACATTAGGGATTTTTGAGGACAGGTGAATCTACCAGGGGAAGTTGGAGAATTAGACTAATCCTTTATAAAATAGATAAAAAATATAGAAATGCTTTCCCTTCTTTAACAACAAAATCTTCCTTTGTCCTTATACTAAATATTATCATGGATTGGGGTACAAATTAAATGTCAAGTCTCAGTTAATTCTGGATTCCAAGTTTCTTTTTTACATAGCTATCTAAGGATTTTTACTGTTTTTACTTAAGTGTCCTATATGAAAAACATAAATAGGAAAATACTAAGTGAATTAAATTAAATAGCTACTTGATGATGTGCTTTCAACAGACCAATTCATTAGTTTAATCAATATCTCATAGACTGCTTTTTTTAAATTTGAAACTTTTAATCTGATCCTTGTAGTAAAAATATAGAGACACAGGGAAACTAAATGAAAAGTAAATCTGACTTAAATTAAAACATCCCCTGATTTAAATTGAAGCATTGACATTTGTAAATAATTTGTCAGATAGCATTTGGTATAGAGTAAGCACATCAAATGATACCTAAATCTAAAATCAGCTAACACTAGAGATAGAGAAAAGGTTAGGGGATTGAACAGATGAAAGTTATAAAATGCAATGTAACTGCTTAAAATTTTCATTGAATATAGGATATACATGTCACTTTTCATTTACAAGCATATTGATTGGTTTCTTCACATTACTTTGAAATCTTATGAGGAAGTTTTATATGTTCATTACTATTTAATTTATAAAAATATGAACCATTTTATGAAATATTCATATTCTTTTAAAATCATGGCAGTGAATGTCTCAATTATAAGATATTTTATTGTAAAAAAGGTTTATTTTAAGTGTCATATTTTCAAATGCTATAAAAATAATTTCCAGATATGTATTATACATAGGTTCCCCCAAATGATGTATATTTACTTAATTATAAGTTCTTTCTTCCTAACTTTTACCTTCCTCTTTCTTTAGAATTAATATGTATGTACATATGTGTTTATATATGTAAACTATACTATAAATACTGCAATAAATGTATTTTATAAACAAAATATTATGAAACCATAGAAGTATTATCAAAATCCAAAACTGACACTAATACAGCCATGTAATCTTACATAAAGACTCTATTCCCATTTCTTTAAAGGTCTCACTAATTTTTTTTCAAGATCCAAAATAAGACATCACATTTATTTTTGGTTTAAAAAGACATATGTTGGGCGCCTGGGTGGCTCAGTGGGTTAAGCTGCTGCCTTCAGCTCAGGTTATGATCTCAGAGTCCTGGGATCGAGTCCCGCATCAGGCTCTCTGCTCAGAAGGGAGCCTGCTTCCCTCTCTCTCTCTCTGCCTGCCTCTCTGTCTACTTGTGATCTCTGTCTGTCAAATAAACAAATAAAATCTTAAAAAAAAAAAAAGAGAGAGACTTATGTTTAAGAATCCTTGGGGGAGGGGGTTTGGGAGAAGGGGATGGGATTATAGACATTGGGGAGGGTATGTGCTTTGGTGAGTGCTGTGAAGTGTGTAAACCTGGTGATTCACAGACCTGTACCCCTGGGGATAAAAATATATGTTTATAAAAAATAAAAAAATTAAAAAAAAAAAAGAATCCTTGGGCTCAGATCCTGGTCTCAGGGTTCTGGGATTGAGCCCCACATTTAGGGTCCCTGCTCAGCATAAAGTCCCTTCTCTCTCTCAGTCTCCCTCTGTGCTCACTGTCTCTCTCTCTCAAATAAAGAAATAAATTTTTTAAAAAATTTAAAAGATCTAATTAAAATAATTATTTTTGAAAATCTTATCAAAAATCTTAACTGCTAAGTACTTTTTTAAATTTTTAATATCTTTTATTCTTATATGAATGGAGTGAATATATAACAAAAATAATGGGACCTAAAATTAGAAGTCAATATCTTTCTGGTTTAAGATAGTTTTAGCATCACTTTAATTATTCCATTTTTCAAACCCTCAAGATATCAATCCTTAAGAGTGCACTTTTTAGCAGAGTACAGTCAACTATTAAATAATATCCAGGTAAGAAATACAGAGAATGTAAATATTTTAGTCAGTCAAATATATAAAGATGGAACATTAGATAGTTCTTTTCACATAAATAGGATTTATAATCAACAATTTGACAGTTTTGCTATGGTATCAATAATTTTACTGTTCATTTTCCCATATTACTGAATTAGTCAATTGTTTTTGTGCTATAACTTTCTATTTGTTAAAAGATTCATAAATGTCAATAATGAGAATGAAATCCTAAATTTACAAATTTGAAAAAAAATAACATAAAAATAATCTTGGATAGTGATTATAGTATGTCAGTATGTGTTTACAGTCCCCTTAATATGTTCTCATTATATACTTACTACACATCATGTCTTTATTAAATCATTTTAGCATATTAAGACATTTAATTTCATAGCATGATACTTTGTGCCAATTATGAACCAGGCTCCATTCTAAAAGTCTTACATATATTAACTGCATTAAATTCATGGTACACAACTTTTTGAAATAAATATCAGTCACTAGTACATTGTTAGCCAAATTATATATTGAAGAAATTTCATTTTTCTTGTCTAATGATAACAAATTCATGATGAAAAAAACCCCAAATGTTCACAAGTACTATTGTAAAATTTAAAAGAAAACATAAGAAAATAATCTTTATATACATGAATTAAGAAAAGATTTCTTTTTTTTTAAATATTTTTACTTTTGTTATTTGACAGACAGAGATCACAAGTAGACAGAGAGGCAGGCAGTGAGAGGGGGGGGGAAGCAGGCTCCCCGCGGAGCAGAGAGCCTGATAAGGGGCTTGATCTCAGGACCCTGAGATCATGACCTGAGCCGAAGGCAGAGACTTTATCCCACTGAGCCACCCAGGCACCCCAAGAAAAGATTTCTAAGATACTGTGCCCCAAACAATATATATTGGAATTTTTAAAAAATGCTATTTCAGGGCACCTGGGTGGTTCAGTGGGTTGAGCCGCTGCCTTCGGCTTGGGTCATGATCTCAGGGTCCTGGGATGGAGGCCTGCGTAGGGCTCCCTGCTCAGCGGGGAGCTTGCTTCTCTGCCTGCCTCTCTGTCTACTTGTGATCTCTCTCTGTCAAATAAATAAATAAAATCTTTAAAAAAAATGCTATTTAAAATGCACTAATAGAAGAATAAGAAAGACAGAAACAGGTGGGGAGAAAATATTGACAAACTGCATATTAGATAAAGAAACATATCAAGAATATAGAAAGACCTATCAAAACTCAATGACAAGAAAAGAAGCAACCCAATAAAAAACATAAAATATTTGAACAAACCCTTTATAAAGAAGACATATGTATTGTACATAAGCTCTTGAATGCTATATATTAATAATCATTAGGGAAATTAAAATTATAATTACAAAGAAAGAGGGAGATGGAGAAGAGATAGAGACAGGGAAGAATAATGAAACAAATAGCTGGAGAAATGGAATTTATTGGTGAATATAGTTAAAGGGTACGCAGGAGATTCTTGCAATATTCTCACATTCCATAAACTTGAATTTGTATCAACATAAATACAAAAAGAAATTTCTAGAATAAATTAAAATTATATAACATACAAAATGATAGTTTCTTCCATAATGATTAGACTGCTTCTGACTAAAGAAAGAGATAATAATAATTCTACTACTTTACATCTCTACATTCTCTTCCTTATTTGTAAAATAATCACTCATGTCATTTTTAAAGACCACACTATTACCTTATCTCAAATTAATTGCTTTAAGATCATTCATTAACTTTACAGCATTTCATAACACTTCCTCCTGTTTTAATATTGCCAATCTATCATAATCAACTTAATTTCATTTAATATTTAAGTTTGACTTGGGAATTACCAGATGCATTACATATGAGTTCTTTTTCCTCTCAATCACTATGCCATTTTTGGTTTTAAGTGCTTTTACACTGGGAGCACTCCTAGAGAGATTAAAAGCAATAAGGGAACCCAGTATTTTATCATTGAAATATTAGGCTAAAAACATAATTTTAGAATGTGTAAAAGTAAAAGCATGTTGTCAAGCAAGTAAGTTTTGCAATCAATTTTCACATCCTGGAAATGGTTCCAGTGTCATTTCAAAAATTATTAACAGTTATTTTGACAATTCACATCATCTTAAAGATTAGCAAACTAAAACTAAATTTCTAATGACTTACCATAAGAGTTAGGTATCTGCACCAGGCTGAGAGAAGAGGGAGCTTCTTCTGGAGTCCAGAAGCAGAGGGTAATACTCAATAATGTTTTGTTGTTGTTTAACTAGTCTTGGTCGACTGATACTTGCTTAAAACATCTTATTGAGTTGAATATATTCTAGGATTTACTAAAAAAGCAGGGTCAATTTGGGTAGAATCATTCATGGAGATTTCATAATGAAAAGGAGGGAGAAGGACAGAGAGGATTGTGAAACATGAAGAAGTAAGTCAAAATTCAGGATTAATGCTATCAAAACTGAGTGATGACCGTATTAGACCATTGGGAAGCATAACTGTTTTTATAGAAGTCTGTAAAAGATATGAGAACTCCTGAGGGTATCCATCCATTCACATGTGACAGAACTTATGTCATCTAAATGAAGAACACTAAAAATTTTGAAGCTACACCATGACCAATGTACCAGTTCATATTATATTTTGATATAAACATGAACTTATTTATCATTTTCGAATTTTTTTAGCTAGTACAATCTGGTCTGAGTAGAGCACTGAACACTGAACTGTGGAATCAGCAGGAATTATCTTCCCAATTCTCTACAGGATTATGACAGTAACCTTTTGTATCAACTCTGAAGCCTATTTTACAATAGAAACACAATAAAATTACAACAAAAATCCAACCAAAGTGAGTGTTTTTCCATATTTTCTCCATATATATATATACATATATATGTATATATATATATATATATATATATATTTTTTTTTTTTTTCCAAATCTAATACTAGAAAATTTAGGTGTGAGGGGCACCTGGGTGACTCAGTCAGTTAAGCAACTGACTCTTGGTTTCAGCTCAGGTCATGATTTCAGAGTCCTGAGATCAAGTCCCACATCTTGGCTGCTTGTCCCTCTTCCTGTGCTCCTCCTCCCCACTACTCCCTCTCCCATTCTCTCTCTCATAAAAAAATAAAAATGAAAATAAGAATAAATTATGGGTGCTAGAGGACCTCTATTTAGATCTCCTTAATTCCATTACCATGTTTGCTAGGGTTAGGTGTTGTTCCTAAGCAGATTGTGATATTCTTACACCCATTAGACTGATAATGATTTTTCTCTGTATCATTGCAATATCTAACATTGTGAGATATTTTAGAATTATTTTCCTAAGTCAATGAGTATAATAAAGTCCAAAATTATATTGATATTTAGTTTCTTACCATGATGATATTAACCAGATTTTCATAGCTAGTGGTTTCGTAAACTAGTGAATTATCCTATTCTGCTATTTGCTCACTTGTTACACTTGACTCCGTCAAGAAGCAACATGGGGGGTTTGGGGGGTAGGAAAAGAATAAATGAAACAAGATGGGATCGGGAGGGAGCCAAACCATAAGAGACTCTTAATCTCACAAAACAAACTGAGGGTTTCTGGGGGGGAGGGGGGAGGGAGAGGGTGGTTGGTTATGGACATTGAGGAGGGTATGTGCTATGGTGAGTGCTGCAATGTGTATAAACCTGGCGTTTCACAGACCTGTACCCCTGGGGCTAATAATACATTATATTTTTTAAAAAATGTATAAGACAAAAACTAGAAAAAAAATCTTAAAAAATTAAGTACACACAAGTGACAAATGTAAAATATTGAAAAAAATATTTACTAAAAATTCTAAACATTGGAAAGAAAGATCACAAACAGGCAGTAGTGGAACAAAAATTTACCATTGCAAAGGTATAGCTACAATCTAGGCATAAGATGTCAGTTGCTGGGTTTGTTGTTTTATTTTTTTGCTCTCCCACTTTTTTAAAATTAAATTTAAACTTTTTCAGTGTTCCAAAATTCAGTGTTGATGCATCACACCCAGTGCTCCATGTAATACATGCCCTCCTTAATACCCACTACCAGTCCCTAAACTGTGAAAAGAACAAAGATGCCCTTCAACAGAAGAATGGATAAAGAAGATATGATCCACATATACAATACAATGGAGTATTATGTCTGCATCAGAAAGGATGAATACCTAACTTTTGCATCAACATGGACAGTTCTCAAAGAGATGATGCTGAGTGAAGTAAGTCAAGCAGAGAGAGTCAATTATCATATGGTTTCACTTACTTGTGGAGCAAAGGAATAACATGGAGGACATTGGGAGATGGAGAGGAAAAGATATTTTGGCGTAGTCAGAGGGGGAGACAAACCATGAGAGACTGTGGACTCTGAGAAATACCCCACTTTTTTTGTTGTTTGTTTGTTTGTTTTGTTGATGGTCCTTTCCTACTACCTTAGCACTAGTGCCACAAAACTACAAATCTACTGGCCTAAATTTTCAAAAAAGATAGAGAACTGTAGAAAGGGTAAAATTCTAATTCTGAATATTAACTTGGCCAAAATCCCGGATGCCTGCTAAAGAATGAATGCATTGAGGAAAACACTTGGAAATTCTGTAAACAAGCAACCAGTGTATAAGGAATATAGTCAGAAAAGACAACAATGCACTAGATGAGTTTTGTGAATGCATTGTTTTTACAATGAATTCAATACCCCAACCAGAAGTAATCTTAGACAGCATCATGTTGTGACTTTTGTCAGTTGAGAGGTCAGAGCAAAGAGCTCTAGACTAGCAGATTAGTTGGAAATTTAGGAAAGAGGTGAACATCAGAAGCAAGATAAATTCAGAAGTATTGAACTATAAAATATGAAAGTAAGCTCAGGCCAAATCTTTGGTTGATTACAAGATTTAAAAGGTATTGACAAGACCCCCAAGGGTCAGTCCAAAATATCAACCTTCAGAAGCTGAGAGAACTGAACAAATACATCAATGCACACTTTATGGAAGCCAGATTTTGTAGGATGAGTCTAAGGAATATACCTAATAGACATATAAGTCAACAACAGAGAAAGGAACATAACAGAATCCAGAGTACACTACATTATATTAACATTTACTGCAATGTCCAGTTGTGGTGGTTATGAACACACACCTTTCATTCTGAGAAAAATAGTTTGATTGACAACTCATCCCACAAGACATACCACTGCATCACACAAAGCCATTTACTTCCTGGATTGCTCCCAAAGTATGAGCATGGTAGGGGCATTAATAGAGGTTCATATCTGTGAAAGGTAGACCTCCTCCAATGGTTATCTTTGCCTTAAGGATTCCTCATCAGCCTGACCAAAACAAACTGAGATCTGCACCTTTTGTCTGAGGCTCTTAACACACAATCTTCTTTCCTTCCATGCTTAGTTTCACAAATGTCAGACTTGCATGTGCTCTGAATGCCTCTAATGCATACTCTGCTCAATTCCTCTCTGTTTTTCTTTTATAAGAATTTGATTAATAGATCTTGTGAACAACTGAATCTATTCTGCCCTCTTCTCAGAGTACCTAAAAATGTGGTACAAGGAGTGGTCTGAAAATCAGATGGGGCCTTGGGACTGATTCACCCACTGCCATGAGGAAGGATACACTGGTGAGTGGTATGGTGAGCATAACCCAGTTGTCGATTTCACTTAGAAAGCATACTGATAGGAAGAACACCCTTACTGCTGTGATCATTTATATATATATATATATAGATATATATATATATATATATCTATATATATATATATATATATGACTGAGGAAGAAATTCTTATAATGAGAGTGGATTTGACTGGTTAAGATAAGTTATGTCTGAGAAGGGAAGAAAATAATGACAAGGGAAAAAAATAAGTTTAAATAATCACCTTGCATATTCTGGCAGGAGTCAGGGAATACAACCAAAAGACTGGATTTTGAGAATGTTTGTCTAATGGAGACAGGACATATAATGGGATGACTAAGAATTCATGAACTGAGGCAGCACAGTATGAGGATATGAGATTCAACTCCCTGGCAAGTAACTTAAGAAATAGGACAAACCAACCATTATAAGGCTGAAGAAAGCGACAACCCATGCTAAATGAAGTCAAAATCCTAGAGTTGATTTGGAAGTCAGTATAGGAATGAATGAATAATCTAAGAGAAGTTAGGACACCAGAATACATTATCATGTGTATCAAGACTCATCCAAAGATGATGTTGAAGATCGTTTTTCTGATTAAAAATGTATGTGTGACTTTTGAGGCCTAACTAAAATAATTACCAAGGCTTCACCTCATAGGTTTTGTGGGGAAAATCTCCCCACAGTAGACTTATATACAGTCACTCAGTGTATTAGTCTCTGAAGGGAGCTACAGAGTCAAGGAGTCAGGCCCTTCTAGGGGTTTTCTTGTATCAAAGGTGTATTCCAAGCTTAGGTGTCTCCATTTGAAAGTCTCTCCCAGTACCATTCCTGCCAATGCTGGAGCCCATAGAAGTGTGAAGTGAAGCCCATGTGAAGCCCATAGAAGCAGGAAGCCTGATGTGGGGCTCGATCCCAGGACCCTGGAATCATGACCTGAGCCGAAGACAGACGCTTAACCACTGAGATAAATTTATTTATTAAATAAATAAATAAAATCTTAAAAGAAATGTACAACAAAAAAAGCAAGAATTGAGGTGCAAGAGGGTAAAAATAGCTGGGGAAATAAAGAATAGCAATGCTTTGCTCAGCTCCTTGACCTGATACTTTTCCTGTAGAGAACACATTGGCTTGATGATTATGTGAACAAAGTTACTATGGTAGTGGAGAAAATGCTTTTTTTTTTTCCTATAACACAGTCTCCCATTTAACCAGGACTATCTAGCTACCTTTGCAAATGAAATCTCCTATACCAATAGAGGCTAATGCTGAGAAGTCCATATGGTGTTATTTTTTACTTGAACTATCCGGTCACTTGATGACAAATATACTATACTGTGCCTCATCCTTCCTGGAAAGACCATTTGTTTACTCTCATAAAGATACATACCATTTCTATATACGATTATGTCTTTCCTACCAGTAGAGTCTTAATCTGCACCTCCGATATAAAGGGTGTAGAATATCTGATCTGTAGGCATGGAATCCCCGGCAATATAACATATCGACAAGGACATACTTCAGAATTCCTAGATGCTGCTCTTTAGGATGCATCCCTGTATTCAAATAGAGGTGATGCTTTCCCTGAGCTTCTCCCATTAAATGAATATAGAGTATGAAAAGTGAACATAGCAGTTTTCAAGAATCAGTTAGTGTAATTCATGATCAGAGACTAAGATGGTCAACATAATGTGACATTATGTGACTCTAGATACTGAGGTTAGCATTTCAAAACAGTTGTTATAAATATGTGCAAAAGATTTAAGAAAATATGTTCAATAAGTTGAAAGATAACGTGATCTTAATAAGTAAACAAAAAAATAATCTCAAGAAAATTAGATACTGAAATGTAAGATCCAAATAGATACTATAATCCTGAAATGAAAAACTCATGAGAAGTCTTCAATAAGATATTCTAAATAGCAAATAAAACAGCCAGTTTATGCTGTTAAATCAATAGAAATTACTTGACCTAAATAGCAATAAAGCAAAAAATAAAATAATAAAGCAAAAAATAAAATAAAATAAATAGCATAAAGAAATTACTTGATCTAAGTAGTAATAAAGTTTTCTTTATTAGAAAACAAGAATGCTCAGACACTTGTGGGAAAATATTAACTAATTCAAAGCACTTGAAACTGGACTCCCCCAGAAAAAAATGAGTTAACACAGAGCCAGAATAAACAATGTCGCCATATTTTCTTCTAAAATTGCCAAATTTTCTCCTAAAATTTGTCAAAAAAAAAATCATAGATCAAAGAAAGTGATCAAATACGAATCAGGGAAAGTATAAAGAAACCACATCTAGTCACATCATTGTGATACTTTTGAAAACAAAACAAAACAAAATAAAACACCAAGTTCTGAAAGAAGCAAGAGAAAGGCAACAGCAAGAACATTTTATACAAGGAAAAACAATGTGATGAATGAGTGACTTCTAATTAGAAACATGGAGACCAGAAACCACTACAATGATCTATTCAAATAGCTTAATAATATGATTCAATGCCTAGAACCAACATCCAACAAAATCGTTTTTTATAAATGAAAGAACATAAAAAACATTTTCAAATTTTAAAGAGTGTGGATAGTTCAGCAGTAGACATGAATTAAAACAATTTCAACTGAAGGAAGAAAAAATGCATCAGATGAAAACTAGGATCTGGAGGGAGAAATAAAAAGCAAAAGAGATGAAAAGCATTTCAGTAAATAAAAATATAAACTCTGCATAGCCTAATATATAATGTAGATTATATATCTATATTACCTGTATTTCTCTATTTGTATCTTTATCTATATTTATATGGAAAATGTGTAGGTGTGTGTTGTCTTTTCTTCTTATAATATCTTTAAAAGACATACCACTGCCCTTGGTTAAGCCTGGGCACACTTGGTGTCTGCCCACATTCAAAGGACTAAAGGAAGTCCTATGGTGAAGCATACCACCAGTAAAGTGGAAAAGATTATTCCAATCATACTGGGAAGCAGTGAAAAGCCTAAAAGAGCTGAAGGGCATGATTATTTGATTTTACTAAAAATGAGGGTGAATAATGTGAATAATCAAATTTACCACCCTGTTATACTTGTGAATATTTATACTAAACATAAATAATTACAAAAGAGAGTTTCTAGTTATTACATGCATTTTTTTCTAAAGGAGCAACAATAAAGCTGATATTTTCAGCAACAACAAAAACAGATGAAGAGATATTACCTTACATCTTTAAATATAATAACAAAACAACAATACTTGCCAATCTAGAATGCTATGTTCCATTGAAATTACATAGCAAAATATAGGCTAAATTTAGATGTGTTTAAACCAAACTTGAAAGAATCTGTTATTAGGACTCTTTAACTAAAAGGACTACTAAAAAAGAGTATTATAGTGCATTCTTCAGATAAAAGGATAGAAGTATAGGAAGACATGAAAAGAAAAGGAAAGAATAATTATGTTGGTAATTATTACTGCCTAAGGTTTAGTAATTTATATTTTTCCTAGAAATTTTCCACATTTTTTTACAATGAGAAGATTTATTGGCACATAACTGATCATGAATTTCTTTCTTTATTTTCTGCATATGAATGATAGACTGACAGAATATAGTCAATTTTCTATGGTGCATTGGTGATTTCATTTTCTTAGGTAGACAATTTTGATTTTGGAAAATTAGTTACAGTCTTTCACTCTTTTAAAAGAAGTCTTACATTTTATCTGTCTCTCCTCAATATTTCCTGCATTTTTTTGGTTTCTGTAGCTTCATTATGTAGTGTCTAGTAGTGATTTCTTTTTTATTTATTCTGCTCATGATTCTATGGGATTACAGGATTTTCTGATTGGTATTTTTCATTTTTTTGAAAAAAAATCTCTTCATTAACTTTTCAAATATTCCTTTTAATATTCTCTTTCTTCTTTTACTGGGGTTTAGATAAAACATACATAAGATATTCCTATTTCAAGTATTTTGCTTCCTCATCTATGTTTGATATCTTCTTTTATCATCCCTGGTAAACTTCCAGAAAATTTATTCTAACCTCAAAGTAATTCACTTTCTCTGTTCAGATGTATCTAATCTGTTATGAAACTCACAGATTGAATCTAATATTTGATTTTTGTTATTGGATTTTTTAGTACTAGAAATCCTCTTTGGTTTTTTAAAAATCTGATACGTGACTTTATAATCTCTTTTTCTAAGACATTTCCAAGCTTAAAGTGTGTATATATATATATATATATATATATATATATATATATATAGAATAGATCAGCACCTGATTATTTTAAAATCTCATCTTTTTTTTTTTTAATGGGTTTCTACTATCTGTTCTTTCTATGTTTCTCAGGCATTGTATTTAAAATTTTACGTGTCTAGTTTCTATTGAGTGGTACTTGATATAGAATTTAAAATTTTATTTGTGGTAACAGTTTTAGACCTAGGATGATATTTACTTCCTGAGAATATACTTTCTTTAATTCTGTGCCAGATACTTGAAGGACAGAGGTACAAGGAAACCAGGACAATATAATCCAGACTCTAGGCTCAAGGTAGAAGCAGGCTGAAGGGCTGTAAGAGTGTAGTTTTACATCTGTTTCATCCTTCATCTGAAGGAGTAGCCGTGGGGGATCCTAGATTAAGACACAAATAGATTAGACTCTACTCTTCAGCTAGGCAGGCTCTGGACTCTGATGTCCACATTTCTCTGTACTATAAAAGCTGAAGCTCAATATTCTATGTGGGTATTTACTGAATTGAAAAATGCCTTTCAATACAAAAACTACTTCAAGTATAGACATATGTTTATAGCTTCCTGCCTTCTTCTAAAATGTGGTCCATTATCCCTTTACTACATTGTTAACACTTTGATGGTGTATTGCAACTATTCTTTTATTTTATTCATAATTTTTTGGGCCCTTTGTAGAAAGGTTGATCTTAAGCACTAACCCATTGCTACCAAAATCAGAAGTTTAAGAGTCATAGTACTGATGTTTTTATGAAACATTTCATTAAAATTACACTTATAAAGTAATTAATAACCTAATATAAAGCTCCTTTTGGTCATATCCCCATTTTTATGGGAGACACAAAAAAGTGACTTTGTGAAAGAAATTTTGATAGTTCCATGCACATCTGTTTTGAACCACATATTAAATTTAGCCACCAACTACTTAATCTAAGTACATTAAGATTTAGGAACATACAAGAGTGTCAACATACATTCTCAAATATATCATCTTCATGTTAACACTCATTAGCAAATCAAAACTAGATAATTAAGAAAGTACTTTAGTAATATACACTAAGGTGTTAAAATATTAATGAATGTGAGTCAATGTTGTCCATAAGAACAATTTCTGATATAGTTCTCCGATACTAGTATATTATAGAAGTTAATTTACATAAGAGGAAACTTCAGAAAGGAAAAACATATGCCCTCCCAAGTAATGAACTCAGAGATTTTCTCAATCTGCTTCATCACAAAGTTATTACCAAAATTACACAGCTATCAATTGAACACATTGAACATATTGTTGAGTGATAATTGTTTTGTGCTTTGTACAACTTTGATCAGAGAAAATGGCATCTTTTTTCCTAGCTTTCCAGCAGCCATTTTGTGAATCTTAAATTATGCATAAATGAAACAACAGTTTCCTGTGTTAATAATGTATAACTGCATCAGAAGAATATGAAAAATAAAACATAAATGGCAAAATAATCTAAGTTTTAGCAGCTTTTATGATGTCCATTCATCTAGGATTTTCTGTCACTAATCATTATACCACTTTTGGTAGGATACATGCTTAGAGATAGACATTTTCCCCATTAACATATAGGGTTGTTACACTAAATTATATCTATGTGTGTGTGTATATGTATATACACACATATGTATTTAATAATTTTATATAAATATACAGTCTTTCTTTATTATAAGTTTTTTCTCAATGGGAAGGAGATAATTTTTATTTATTTAGGAGTTACTATTTTAAAAATATTTGTAAAATTAGCCAAAAATAATTTTTCTTAGTTCTATCTTTTCACACATATGTTAAATAGTTTACATGATACAGTGATGTCAGGATAAATATGAGCAATATTTTGGTGGGAAAGTTAATGTTCTCTGTAGAATATTCTTTCTCTTTCTACATAATTTACTCATATCTTTACTCAGAATGATGCATGTAGGGAGATATGAATGATTTCCTAAATTCTGATATTGATTTTTCATGGCAATGCAAAATTTAACTTTGAATCTTATTGAATTAAATATTTTAACGATATGGAAACACCCCTTTTCAAGAGGCCAATATTTTATTCCAAATATTTAAAGATAAATAATACATATTAATTGCCTTTAAGAGGAGTTTCTTAGTTATTCTCCATAGAAACCCTATCAATTTGTTCTAATTAGTTAACTAGCATAAAGGTTGAATTTTGAGACAATTTCAATGCTTTATTTTTCACCTTGGAACTTGAGAATTTAAATGGGTCCTACATATCTTCCAATCAAATTCTTTCATTTTCAGGCATGAGATGTGAACATTAAAACAAGTTGATTGTATTATCAGTATTATAAAAAAGTATTTATAGTAGAATCTTATTATTCTGAATTTCCATTATGTCATATCAACTGTTCCTGCATCCTTTGTTGCCTGTAAGCGTTATTCTTTGATCAGCCAATACCTAAGTTAAAATAATAACCAAGAAAACTTCTCAACGTCCCTTCTATTACTTGCAATATAAGCAGATCATAGAACACAGTAATCATGATCAAATTAGTATGTTACAAAAAATCTGATGTTATAGATTGATTTTGCTCCACAAATAAGATTGATTTGTCCTTTACAGCATTAATAATTAAGACTATTTTTTTGAAAAAATGAAATTTAGTAGAGCTTAAATAAAAATACAGATTGTTCATTCTCATAAGGTTATATATGCTCACTGGTAAGTGGGAAGGATCAATGATGATGTAAGCCCTCCAGTTGTCCCAACCCTTACCAGCCCATTTCTTCTTACAACCAGAACAATGGCTTTGCTCATTTATATAGCCTGCCTGCTCTCTGAAGAAGTTTAATTCAGTTTGTGTCTTCTTATGTCTAAAAACCTAAAGGAAATGAATACTTGAAAATCAAATCTAAAGAGAGGGACCCAACATGGATAGCATTTGTCTATTATTTCTCAAACATCCTGCTGAGGTACTTTCATGTTTATTCTCTTATATACGTCACTCAAAAATTCTGGGGAATGGGGGTTGGCATTTTCATATTTTATATTTATAATATATACTTTCATTTTCCTGTTTTCTTACTACAAATAAAATAAAAATTTGATGTACTCCTTACATTTTAAAATCACCTAATATACTCATCTTTTCTCAAAGACTTCTCTAGATTGCTGGCACACATACTATTAATAAATACATGAATAAATCTCATATGCATTTATTATAACTTAGTTGTAATATTTTTAAAGATTTTATTTCTGTATTTGACAGAGAGAGACACAGTGAAAGAGGGAACACAAGCAGGGGTAGTGGGATAGGGAGAAGCAGACTTCCTACTGCATGGGGATACCAATGTGGGGCTTGATCCCAGCACCCTGGGATCATGACCTGAGCCAGGGCAGATGATTAATGGCTGAGCCACCCATGGGCCCACTTAGTTGTATGTTTAGCCTACCACAGCACAGTCATATTCAGTCTATGTTATTGTTTGTATATCCAATTATTCACTTGTATATTTTTTAAGGTTTTCACTTGCATTTCCTTTGCTTATTGGTCTAAATGTATTTCAGAATAGAAAACACACAACTATCTAAGGAATATCTTTACCATATATTGTATTATGGGATATAATAAAGAGAGAAATGAAGAACTTAAATACCAAACTTTATATATTTTATAGTCTAACCTTTTTATTTTTACTTTTTTAGCTTTTTTAAAGATTTTATTTATCTTTCAATGAGAGAAAGAGACAGCCCAGGCAGGGGGAGCAGCAGGCACAGGGAGAAGCAGGCACAGGGAGAAGCAGGCTCCCCATTAAGTAGGAAGCCTGATGCAGGACTTGATCCCAGCACCCTCGGATCATAACCTGAGCCATAGGCAGACACTTAACTGACTGAGCCACCCAGGCATCCCTGGTCTAGCCTTTTTAATTGCTACATTGGTATTCATTATTTATCTTTCTTAACACCACATGAGGTATATGACAACATTAGCTCATTTGGAACATAGCAACTTATTTAAATTATTCAGGACACTGGAACAAATGCAGCCTATTTTATCATGTTATTCATCTTGAGAAGCACTCTACCTTAGTCATTGTTGCTCTCTCACTGACTACAGTTTGCCGAGCTACAATATTTACTGTTAACTGGCATTTCCATATGCCTCTAGAAAGAAACCAATTGGTTGTGTCATTTGTCATGGGCGTAAGGACATAGTTTTTATTAAAATATTCATAGTCTGACTTTTAGGTCAAGCATTTCTGCCTTATCCAACAAACTATAGCAAATGTAACAGTCACACAAAAGAAACCTTAGTCACATATATATATAATAAATTTCACACAAGAAAACAGAAACAAGATGAAATAATTGGCAATGTATCTACTATACTGTATTTCAATGTTATATATTTCATCTCATAAAAATATATGTTTGATATGGCATGTGCATATTACCAATACAAAAGCTTCTTTTAGTCTAATTATATCAATAATGTGTTCTCTTTCTTTTATTTTTTTTTAAGATGTTATTTATTTATTTAACACAGAGAGAGAGATCACAAGTAGGCAAAGAGGTGGGCAGAGAGAGGGGGAAGCAGGCTCCCTGCTAAGCAGAAAGCCCAATGCAGGGCCTGATCCCAGGACCCCGGGATCATGACCTGAGCCAAAGGCAGAGGCCCAGCCCACTGAGCCACCCAGGCGCCCCAATAATGTGTTCTCTTTATAAAATACCAGTGCCATAACTGCTTTTTAAGGAGTTTATCATATGTTCTTAACATTTTCAATTATTTTCATTAGTCATTTTTCCCTCTGAAGGATAAATAGAATCCATATCTAGGTTTATTTTTATATTTTTATTTTGCATGGCCATTTCTTGCTGAGTCCTCAAGAGAGCCTTGCTTCTTCATCTCCTTATAAAGGCACTAATCCAGTCATGACTGCTCCATTCACTTGACATCATCAAACCCTAACTAGTTCCTCCAAAACTTTACCTCCAAATACCATGAAGAATTTTTGTTGAGACTCAAACATTCAGTCTATAACAGGATTTTAGATATATGCTCTTATTTATTATTTATTTACATTAAATTCATTAATGAGTCATGCAGTATATGTAACTCTGTGTGTATGAATATATTGTGTATTAATACATACTCCTGTGCATGTGTTGGAAGATGTAATCAAGAGGACATGACAGAGCCAGTTGGCCCTAGAGCCACTCCAGGGTGATCAGAGGCTCCCCAGCCCCTCCCCTGTCATTGGAATGTATGCTCTGCCTATTGTTCCCATAGTGGAAGCTGTTCCCATGGAGCCTTGAGAGAGTAGATACCATTGAGACCAGTTACACTGAATACATGACTGAACCCAGTTAAGATCTCTGTATATAATTTCAAGATTTGATTGGTGAGTACAAAGATGCACTTGTGTTGTCACCACCCAAAACAAACCCCACAAGAAAGTTCCTTTGCTTATTGATACTGTTGCCTGCTAATTGGGAGTGGTCTGCCTTTTCTTCAGTATCTCCTTGCCTTCCATGTACAGGGACCAGTTTGTGAAAGAACAGCATGTAAGAATTATAGGACAAGAAAATACAAGATATTTCTAAAGAATAAGGGGTAAGGAATGTTTCCATTTAAAAAATTATCATGTTTGAAAGAGCATAATACTAATACCTTTATGCAATGAAATAAAATAACTGGTGAGATATTACATAATATTTAATTTAAAGTATATCACAAATGATGACTTACTCAAATTTTAATTATCAAGAATGAATTAAAATAAAATAAAATAATATTAGGAAGGGAAATTATTAGGAAGTAAAATAAATAAAATTAGAAGTAAAATAAATAACATAGATAAAAAACATGACCTTTCAGTGTGTGATATATTGTATAAAGAAATGTAAACAAAAACAACAGAATGGCACTGCAGCAAATGCATTTGTAGCATTTTGCTATAAAAATGATTCTACTGATTAAACATAACTAATAGTTCTAATAAAAATACTGGTATGACACACAACATAATTTTAAGTGCTTTATACAAAACTTAACCATAAAATAAATATAAAAGATAATGAAATTCTGTAATAATTATTGTGCCAATTAAAGCCCTAATGCTCATGGTATAAATATAGACTTCAAAAACGGGTAAGTAAGACAAAATGTGAATTTCTTAGAATGATAATGGCAAAATATAGCAAGAATTCATTCAACACATGAGATTTTTTTAAAGATTTTATTTCTTTATTTGACAGGGAGAGACAGTGAGAGGAAACACAAACAGGGTGAGTGGGAGAGGGAGAAGTAGGCCTCATGCTGAGCATGGAGCCCAATGTGGGGCTCATCCCAGAGTCCTGGGATCATGACCTGAGCCAAAAGCAGTTACTTATCCAACTGAGCCACCCAGGTGCCCTGAAAAATGATAATTTCAATTGTATAATTAGTCTTGAAAATACAAAAAAAATTATACACTATACTTTATCAAATTAATTAAGATTTTAAAACATTACCATTAGCAAATAATTATTAAAACATAAAATATTTTAAAAATAGAAATAGTACAGGATGATGGCAATTTTTAAGTAGGAGTTCAGTGTCATAACCACTGACTTAATTCAATGTTATAATTTTAATTATAGTTAGACAACAAAATTAATTGGGGATGTGAATGTTAAAGAAAAATATATTTGCCAGGATCTGATTGTCATACTATTTATAATATTTATGATTATTTTATCAGATCCCAATTACTGCATAATATATTTTGTGGGGATTAAAATGAGATGGCTAATTATTTTGATAAACATCATCAGTTATATACTCCTTTTTTATTGAAAAATTAATTTATGCTTATTGCAAGAAATATATATATATATATTTTAAATATAATTCTGACATGAGGTAATTACTTTAAAAAAAGAAAGAATGCCAAGAAAACTATACCTGGAATGAGAAATGAATCATAAAACAAGCAGCAGAGATGAAATGGTTATGTGAAGATACTATGAACAATATTAGAGTATTAGCTTTTAGAATTTAAGAAAGTACATTACTATGAAAAATATTTGTATATGCAACATTGAACACAATGTGTGTGTGTGTGTGTGTGTATATATATATATAACTCATTATAGGCTTGTTACCTTACTATAGTCTTGTGTTCGCAGTGTGGATTCAATATGATACTGTGGATATTTCCCCACATAATCTTAAAAGTCTTTTCAAATATTATTTTTAATTGTTTAACATTAGCCATTAGCCACTATTTTAAGTATCATACTTATAATCATATTAATGATTGGGGAAACAAAGAAAAATCTGAACAATTATTGACAGTGTCCTGCAAACTTGTGTTATTAAAATGCAATCCCTTTTTAAAGCAAATTTTAAAAAGTAGTTGAGTATTGCGTGGCATACATACATGTGCATGAAGATCTAGTTTTGGTTTGTATCATAGAAATGTGAGATACTTCATAATTTTTATTATTTTAATGGTAACTTACACAACCACAGATAATTTTATAAATTTTCATATTCATATACAGAAAAAGAGGATGAGATTTTCTCATTTTTATGTTCTAGAATAACATTAAACCTACTATGGAAGAATTAAGTAACACCAAGTGAGGATTTCTTTCACTGAAGAAAGAAATCGTGTCATCTTCTCTAAATTTAAAAGAAAAAAAATAAGTATTTTTTCTACTCTGGAAAACAAGAATATACAGATAATTCATCATAGCTTTAGCATTTTCCTTTTTTTAAAGATTTTTAAAATTTATTTGACAGAGATCACAAGTAGGCAGAGAGGCAGGCGCAGAGAGAGAGAGAGGAGGAAGCAGGCTCCCCACTGAGCAGAGAGCCCAATGCAGGGCTCAATCCCCATACCCTGGGATCATGATCTGAGCCGAAGACAGAGGCTTTAATCCACTGAACCACCCAGGCACCCGCATAGCTTTAATACTTTCATTAAATTTATAATAAGGCTAATATTATGTAAACAGAATACATTTATGTTTTGGAATTGCAAAACAAGCAAAAACTTGTCCTTGGATATTGATACATCAAAATCATTTTGAAAAAAAAAATTCTATGCAGTAAAGAGTATGTTCTGATCTTTTATTGTGTTCTGAATCTTCTTAATATGTTGTTATCATCATTATCATACGATATCTGTTAAGGATTAAGCAGAAAATGTGTCTATCAGGATATCAAGCTGAAAATTAAATTTGGTTCGTTTACCTTTTGTATTTTATAAATTAACATATAAGCAGTGAATGAAAATTCTATAGTATGAGAATTCGTAGGCTTTTTTAGCCTGCCTTTAATTCTTCAGAAATAATATGCATATGCTTATAGAAGCTGTATGAACAAAATGAAAGTCAAAATAAAATTGAAACCAAAATCTTAGTTTAACATTCCACAAAAGTCTATCTTCTTTCTTCACTAATCACTATCTAATATTTTTATTTTTACTAAAATATTATGAATCGTATAATATTTTCTGGGTAAATCAAATATTTATAAATTTTATTGAGTCAATCTAGCATTATCATATAAACAGAATTTCAAAATCATACTTGGCTCTCAGGTATATCTATATCTATTTAAATTTGTCTCCTCTTTTTACTTTTATCTATTATCTATCTAACATCTATCAATCATCTACCTGTTTATCATCCATCATTCTATCTATCATCATCATCAGTCATATTCTTCAATCCATCCCTGCCCGATATACCCTTCTTTCCTCTATTCATTCTTCTGTCCCTATCTATTAGAAGGCTAAGCATTCAGAGAATATTATTTTTCCCAATAGTAATTACGGAGATAAGCATTTCAAAAGCAGTGAAAAACTAATAAAAAAAATCATCAACCATTCATATTTGATAAATGCTACTTAACAGAACAGGACCTTTGCTGTCCAGATTTTGTGTAAAGTCAAAACAAACATCTAAATTATAACTTTGTAACATCTGCTTCCTCCAGGGGGCTATTTGTATGGACTTTGACAGATGTGAGAATTGCAAAGAATGGTTGTAACAAATGACACAATTAATAGTTCTGTCTTTAAAGATGCAGGCAGTCTGACTTTGTTGAAATGAGCTCCAGACTGAGACTGAGATGACATGCACCTGTTCTTCCAAAGTATTGTTCTGGAAAAAGATAATGACTCTGTAATTATTATTTTCCATCATATGAAATGTGAAAAAAAATTAAATACTACAGAATATTGTAGTATCACAATAGCATTTTCTTGAAGGGCTCTTGATTTGTGCTTATTAATAGTAAATTTTATTGCCTGGTGAATACATAGTGCAGAAATAAAAGTAGTAGAAATGGATTAAGCTTGCCATTGACTTCTATATGCATGTGACTCTACAAATGCTATAAATAATTCTGTAAATTAATATTTCATAACTACACATCAGAATACAAGTGGACAACCTTGATGTAACTTTAATATCACAAGTATGGAAAACCTGTTGAAGTATCCTCTAAATAAGACAATTAATATACTGAAGACTTAGAACAGCAAAGTCTTCATGATGAATTCATGAGGCCCAGATTGAAATAAGTAATATTTTTATTTTAAAAAAAGGAAAATATTTGTAGATTTATAGTTCGAAAAAAGAAAAATGGCCTACTGTGTGTTTTTTGGGCTTAACTTACCTGCTAATACTTTGATACTCCTCTCACCAAGAGTTGGAGTAGATATGCTTCTCCTTTGAGTGCCTTAATGGTTAAGATGTGGTGAATGTAGTGCTGTATGATTTCTGAGACTAGATTAGAAAAAGGCAGGTAGTTTCTGCTGTTTTCTCGTGAGCCACATCTCTGGGAGCCTCCAGCTTCCATATAAGAAGTTCAGTTACGCTGAAACTGTAGGGTTAAAAAGACCAGGAAGAATACGTTTCCTTAAGAGTCTCCGCTACTCCCTCCTGTTTCCCAACTAATCTAGACAATAAGCATGTGAATAAGGAACATTCTAGATTACTCTAGCACCAGCCATTGTCTGAATAAGTAATTCTGACCAAGAGAAGTGCCTGGGTGGCTCAGTTGGTTGAACATCCAGCTCTAGATTTTGGCTCAGGTCATAATCTTGGGGTCCTGGGATCCAGTCCCATGTAGGGCTCTGCACTTAGTGTGGATTCTGCTTGGGATTCTCTTTCTCCCTCTCCTCCTGCCCATATTGCCACTTGTACTCTCTCTCTTGCTAAAATAAACAAAATCTTAAAAAAAAAAAAAAAAAAAGAAAGAAAGAAAGAAAGAAAGAAAAAAAGAGAAAAGAAAAGAAACTCTAATCAGTGACTGATTAGTAGAGCTCAATCAATCCTGAGGACCATGAGAAGATAAAAATAAGGGAATGCTGTTTATTATGTGCCTAAATATGGGGTTGTTTGTTCCACATCAATAATACTTCTCATCAAGAACATGTATTATAATTTAATAAAAAAAAAAAAGAAATTAAAAATAGAACTTCCCTATGACCCTGCAATTGTACTACTGGGGATTTAGCCCAAAGATACAGATGTCGTGAAAAGAAGGGCCATCTGTACCCCAGTGTTTATAGCAGCAATGGCCACGGTCGCCCAACTGTGGAAAGAACCAAGATGCCCTTAAACAGAAGAATGGATAAGGAAGATGTGGTCCATATACACTATGGAGTGTTATGCCTCCATCAGAAAGGATGAATACCCAACTTTTGTAGCAACATGGACGGGACTGGAAGAGATTATGCTGAGTGAAATAAGTCAAGCAGAGAGAGTCAATTATCATATGGTTTCACTTATTTGTGGAGCATAGCGGATAGCATGGAGAGGAGAAGGGAGTTGAGGGAAATTGGAAGGGGAGGTGAACCATGAGAGACTATGGACTCTGAAAAACAATCTGAGAGTTTTGAAGGGGTGGGGGGTGGGAGGTTGGGGGATCCAGGTGGTGGGTATTGGAGAGGGCACAGATTGCATGGAGCACTGGGTGTGGTGCAAAAATAATGAATACTGTTATGCTGAAAAAATAAAAAAATAAAAAAATAAACTCCTCTGTGGAGTCTCCCTGATTTTCAGGGAAAAAAATGAATACTGTTATGCTGAAAATAAATAAATTTAAAAAATAAAAATTAAAAAAAGAGCATGTATTATATTAAAATTTTACACTAGAGAATCTATGGTGTTTACATTTAAATAAATTTTATCTTGTACTTTATAAAAGATTCTGTTGACCTTGAAAATCATTAAAAGGAACAGTTATTTGCCAGCAAAATTGGTTTATTAGGAAATAAAAATTGCAGTTTGGGAAATGCAAGCTATGATAAAACTATGCCTATGGTTGTGCAGTTAACAATATTGTGAGTGTGGACAGGTAGAGGCCAGAGATGCTGCAAAATAACCTACAATGAGCCAGACATTATCCAGAACAAAATGTAAAAATGCTGCTCTTGAATAATCCTGATCTATAGTAACAATCCTGATCTATGGTTGCTTAGGGTTAAGAGAAAGGTTTACAAAGAAGAAGAATGTGAAGAATGATTTATATGTTTAATATCTTGATTGCTGTGATGATTACTTGTCTATCCATATGTCAAAACTTATCAAATTGTGCACTTTTAATGTGTGCTGATTATTGAATGTCAGCTGTGTCTTAACATATTCAAAAAGCCAGTTTATAAGTGGAAATTATTCTAGAAATTCTAGATTCTAGAAAAGTAGAAATAGGAGAACAAAATAAAATTGAACAAATCAAAAATAGTAAAATGACACACCTAACCCCAACCATATTGATATTTATGTTATTAAATATAATTATCTAAAATTTTATTGAATTGGTCCATTAAAAGTCAGAGATCATCTGAATGGAAGAATATATTTGCAAATGATATATCCATAAAGGATTAATATCCAAAATATATAAAGAACCCATACAACTCAATACCAAAAAAGAAACAAACAGTCCGATTAAAAAATGGGCAGAGGACTGAACAGACATTTTGCCAAAGAAGACATATAAATGGCCAACAGATGCATTAAAAGATGCTCATCACTCTTCACCAGGGAAATGGAAATGGAAATGCAAACCACAATGAGGTATTACCTTAAAAAGGTATTACCTTAAAAAGACAAGAAATGACAAGTATTGGTGAGGATGTAGAGAAAAAGAAACCCTCATGCACTGTTGGTGGGAATGCAAATCAGTACAGCCATTGTGGAAAAGCGTATGGGGTTTTCTACAAAAATAAAAATAAAGTAAAATAAAAAGTAGAATTATCAGGGCACCCGCGTGCCATGTTTGAGCATCCGCCTTCAGGTCAGATCATGATCCCAGGGTCCTGGGATAGAGTGCAGCATCTGGCTCCCTGCTTGGTGGGAAGCCTGATTCTCCTCTTCCCTCTGCCTAATGCCTCCCTCCTTATGCACTCTCTCTCTCTTTCAAATAAATAAATAAAATTGTTAAGAAAAAAATAAAGTTACCAAGTTTGTAATTCATGAAAGGTAATTTTTGAGATAGTTAAAAAATTAATAGATTATATGTTACTTTGAACTATTGATTTTTAAGCATTTTATTTATTTATTAGAGAGAGAGAATGAGAAAGCACACAAAAGTGGTCAGGGGCAGACAGAAGGAGAAGCAGACTCCTTGCTGAGCAGAGAGCCCAATGCAGGACTCAATCTTCAGGACACCAGGATCATGACCTGAGCTGAAGGCAGTAGCTTAACCAACAGAACCACCCAGGTGCATACTTTATATTATTTTTAAAAACAATCACTTAAAGGGGAGCCCAAGTGGCTTAGTCAGTTAAACATCCAACTCTTAACTTTGGCACAAGTCACGAGCTCAGTGTTGTGAAATTGAGCCCCGCTTTAGGTTCAGCGATGAGTATGGAGTCTGCTTAAGATTGTCTGTCTCTGGGGTACCTGAATGGCTCAGTGCAATAAGCCTCTCTGACTTTGGCTCAGGTCATGATCTCAGGGTCTTGGGATGAAGCCCTGCATTGGGCTTTCTGCTCAGCGGGGAGCCTGCTTCTCCCTCTCTCTGCCTGCCTCTCTGTCTACTTGTGATCTCTCTGTCAAATAAACAAATAAAATCTTAAAAAAAAAATTCTCTTTCTCCTTCCCCTTCTGCCTCTTCCCTCCTTTAAAAAAAAAAAAGTTGGTAAACAATATTGAACTCCTCTTAAAAGTTATATTTAATAAAGTTAATAACAATTAATCCACAATTAGTAATAATCCTGAAATATTTAAGAGCAGAGTGTACTAATAGCTACAATTTTGAAATTTGTCAATATTAACATACATATTGGCTAATATGGCTAAATTAGCCATAATTTAGCTAAATTGATTGACACAATGGCTAAAATGATTGACATATGGATATATGATAAAGGCTATTGATATATAGACATGTGATAAAGGAACTATAGCACAATTAATATGAGGATCTAAGTAATGAAGACATTGTTACCTACTGTGTAACTCTCTGGACACTTTTGTATGATCATTTTCCTAATAAAACTAGGAAAAAAATCTATGAAAAAGACTATATATTTACTAATAAAAAAGTTCTCTCAGATTTTCTAGATTTCCTAATAGGGAAAATTTCTATGTATCTGAAGATATTATAAATCTTATGGTCATTATATACCTTAACTGTTTTGAAAAGTTTTCGTCTTTATTTTCTTATTTCATTTCTAATTTCATTGTCAACTATTTATCAGGAATATGTTTGCCTCATTCAACAGCTTTAACATTTTCAGTGTTTGATAAAATTGAATAATTTATGAACTACTATTATTTTACATTTACTTGCTTTTAAATACAATTTTTTTTAAAGATTTTATTTATTTATTTGACAGAGAGAAATTACAAGTACACTGAGAGGCAGGCAGAGAGAGAGAAGGAAGCAGGCTCCCTGCTGAGCAGAGAGCCCGATGCGGGACTCGATCCCAGGACCCTGAGATCATGACCTGAGCCGAAGGCAGCGGCTTAACCCACTGAGCCACCCAGGCGCCCCTAAATACAATTTTTAAAACAACTATAAATGTTGTTTTCTGAAAATTTTATGGATATTATCTTACTTGATACATATATGCATACATAATAGAACTATAAGGTAAGAACTCAATTTAGATATTATAGATAATATAAAACATAGTATGTATTTTTAAGTTTACCATGTATTTATATAATATATATATTTAGATATATTATGTAGATTTATACTTAAATATTTATAATACCTGTATATAAATTTATCTAATTTTTAAGAATCATATCCCAGCTTCAAGCCTAATTATTTAAATAATGCCTATTAAGGTAAGATGATATAGTGAAATATAAGCATTACTCATACAAAAGTAAAAATAAATGATTGTTTCATATTGTCATCTAGAAGTTATATCAAAGATATTATTTATTTATTTGACATAGATCACAAGTAAGCAGAGAGAAAGGAAAGGAAGCAGGCTCCCCGCTAAGCAGAGAACCAGATGCGGGGCTCTATCCCAGGACCCTATGATCATGACCTGAGCCAAAGGCAGAGGCTTTAACCCACTGAACCACCCAGGCGCTCCAGAAGATATAAGATATGGAAGAGCATTGAGGGACAAGTGAAATAGTAATCAAGGTTAGTTTGGGAGGTCAAGCCGTGCCAAATAAACATGCATATATTAAAAGGAAAACAAATATATAAAGGAAAAAATCAGTTTTAGTAAATGAGGACATAATAGCAAATGTGTTTCCCTTCGAGTTAAAGAATAGTGAACTTTAATTCAAAAGTCACATAATTGGGGCATCTGGGTGGCTCAGTGGGTTAAAGTCTCTGCCTTCGACTCAGGTCATGATCCCAGGGTCCTGGGATGGAGCCCCACATCGGGTTCTCTGCTCAGCAGGGAGGCTGCTTCCTCCTCTCACTCTGCCTGCCTCTCTGCCTACTTGTTCTGTCTGTCAAATAAATAAATAAAATCTTAAAAAAAAATCAAAAATCACATAATTGAAAATAATGTAAAAGACCATCTGTGACGGAGTGGCTGAAATGAATTTCCTAGGGGTGATTACAATTTAGTCAGCAGTTTTCCTTGCTTGGTTAGATCATGCTCTATTTCTTAATATCTAAGAAATTTTTTTTTCTTGCTGAAAAATGAAATTAACAAATGACCACTTTTATTATATATTAAATACACAATAACGAATGTTCATTAAATGTTTTTGCCATATCACTATACCTAATTTATTCTGCAACTATAAATGGGATTGAAATAGTTGAAAGTTCTATCCTCTGGTTCTTACACTTTTTTTTTTTAATTTGACTTCTTTTTAGCTGAATTTACTCATTAGCAAAATAAGAAATCTTTATATCTATTATCTATCTAGATATAAAGACTTTAGTATGAAAAATCCTTAGCACAGTTCCCTGTTCATAGGAAGTTATCACAGTCACCATCTTCAGCATTAGCATCACGTTATGTTGTAATTTTGTGTTTGTTGCTTTTCCACTCTTGGCTTTTCTTGAAATTAAGGACTGTAGATAATTTAACTGTGCAGCTTTATATCCCAAAATAAGTTCCTTCGTAGTGGTAGATAGAAGGTGCTCAAAATAATTGCTGACATGAATTATTTTACACTTGACAGTAATAGATCTTATAAAAAATGTTATTTGATTTTCCTACTTAAATATTACATTGATTTAACATCACACATACTTCTAAAAAGCAGTACTTTTGCGCTTTGGGGAACTCCTACACTATTAAAACAAAGTACATTAACCTATGTTACTATATCCATATCTTGCTGTTTGGTTTCCATGGAGACTGTCATGTTGTTAAGTGAGTGTTACATTAGAAGCTATTAGGCACTTAATGAGATTCTCAACAAAAAGCCATGGTTCAAGATAATGAAATGTAAAACATGCATCTTAAGTTTCCATTAGATTTATGTCATAAAACATTTTTTACAAAGATTTCTATTAATGAACAATAAGTATTATACAATTTGTGCTTTAATTACAACATCAATTATGGGCTTTAAAACCAAATGGGTAAAATAAGTACCTATTTTCCTTTTGTAAGAGAAATAAAATTTTAACCAGCAGGGAAAAATGTCTCCCATTATAAACATCAGTGCTTACTACTCAATTTATTCCACGTATCATTGAAATGATACCAAAATTTACAGAAATAAAAGTGATACAATGTCCCTTATGTATTGTTTTACAGTACATAAATCAAACTGTTATAATTCCTTTTCACAGATCGATTTTTCTGCATAGATAATACATGTACATTCTGCTCAGTGAACTATTAACAAAACTACCATTTATGTTTGTATGAAATTCTCATACCATTCTAAAGTTTCTAAATTATCAAAAAAGGCACTGTGATTAATTTCTGTATTTTTTAATTTGGAGGGATAAATTTAAAAGTTAATTTTTCTGGTGCAATAATTTATGTATCTTATTTCATGCAAAATTATAGTGATGTTCTTGGTTAATTTATTTTAAGCCTATTCTTTTAGTAAGTTAAGATTCACAGCAGAATTGAGAGGAAGGTACAGAGATTTCCCATATATTTCCTGCTCCATGAATCCATAGCCTCCCCCATTAAAAATATCTCTCACTGGAATGGTATGTTTGTTACAATTGTGATGAATCTACATTGACACATCATGATACCTGATGAAGTGAGGAATGACTGAGGATTACCTGTAGGCAAGAATTAAATATGGGCACCAGTGAACACATAGAAAATAAATTTATTCTCAAAACTCAGATTTTAAGAATTTTTAATTCCTGGACATAGTGAACCTGCTAAATTTTCTATCCCTTTTGACACAACCTCTAGACACTGAACCAGGATTAGGGTATGGGTACCTGGAATTTCACCAAAAACCTACTTGATCTGAATATAAAGACATATGGTCCAGATTTTTTTTTTAAGGAAAAAAAAAAGATATCTTATCTTTAGTAGGGTACCTCTGATATCTCTAATGTAGGAAGGGTTGGGTAGTGGGCAGAATTTTGTCCCTTCAAAGTTGTCTACGTCCTAATCCTTGGAACTGTGGATATGTCATCCTGTATGACAAAATAGATTATATAGTTGTGGTTAAGAGTGATGGCATTATAGTAGGGACATTAGCCTAGATTATTAGAATGGGCTCAATCCATTCGCAGAAGTCCTTAAAAGAAGAAGTGAATGACAGATGTGTAGATCATAGAGATGAGACATGAGAAGACCTGCCTTTTTTGCTGTCTTTGAAGGTGGAGGAAAGGAGCCATGCGTCAGAGAATGATGATGGTTTCTAGAAGGTGCAAAAGGCAAGGTAATGATTTATCCCCTAGAGCTTCCAAAAAGAAAACTTAACCTTGAGGAAATCTTGATTTTTATCCAGATTTTTAGACTTTTTTAAAAAAAAATTTATTTTTTATAAACATATATTTTTATCCCCAGGGGTACAGGTCTGTGAATCACCACTTTACACACTTCACAGCACTCACCAAAGCACATATCCTCCCCAATGTCCATAATCCCACCCCCTTCTCCCAAACAACCAGCAACCCTCAGTTTGTTTTGTGAGATCTCCCAGATTTTTAGACTTTTGATCTAAAGAACTGTAAGGTAATAAATGTGTGTCGTTACCACCAAGTTGGTAATTTGTTACTGGAGTAATAAAATGATAATCATAGTAATAGTTATTCCTTTGAGATTCAAACAAACAAACAAACTGGACAACCAGCAGTGTAAAAACTGTATCAGGAAACTAATTTTCATTCTTTAAACATATAATTAGTTGAGTTGAAAATGTTCTGAATATTTGGAAGTGATAGCTGAGGAAAGGATAGGATTATGGAAAGCAGACATAGAAATATACAGAGAAAAAGTCTCCAGTTATCTCTAAAGGTGAAATAGAATTTGGCCCTAAAATCAGAGTTTTTGTTAGGTCTAGAATTTATTGAGCCATTTAGGTAATATTGTTGGGATAATATTGTTAGGTAATATTATTGGTATAATGTCATGTATCCTAGGAATATTTTGTTCTTTAGTTGTTTTTATAAATCAGAGTTTATTTTTATTGATAGAAATTAAAAAAAATAAAGTGATGGTAATAACTATATCATAACATTTACTTTTTATTATTGATTATTTCGTTCAAGGTAAGTTTTGATATTTGCTTGACATGCATAAAATATGCCACATAGTAGGAATAAGACAGTCAATAAAATGGTGATTATCTTTACCTTCGAATTTGAAGTTTGTTTGGTTAGAAAGGCTTTAATCAAATGCCTATATAAATATGGAATTTTAAAAAGGACGGTTACAATGAGGCATATATAGGGACTTAGGAGAGTGAATAAGGAATGGAGTGATCTATTCTTGAATTTGGGCCTGAGAATAAACAAATGTTTCTCCAAGAAAATATTTATCTTACTTAACCCCAGGCACTTGTTGCTTTCATTATCACTAACTGATACAATTTGCAGATATTCCTTTTAACCATAGTCGCTTTATTGAGGGTGTGGGTTCTGTGAACAATTATTTCATCATCACCTCTGCTTCAGCATCTCTAGTAGGTTCTGGCATCTCAGGAAGCATCATCTGAATTGAAATAGGAAAGTAGCATTTTATCAATTTTCCCCTTGTCATGAGTAATGATACATTGTATTAGGCAAATGCAATTTATTTACCTGAGACGTGGGTTTACCGTGGACGTGGGTTTACCGTGGACGTGGGTTTACCGTGATATAATTTTCTGATGATACAGATTTGTTAAGGTGCTTTGGAAATTGTAAAGCATTGCATACTTTTGAAGTGTAATTACTACTAATTCCTGAGTGTTTTGTTCGCAGCTGGTCAGAGGAATTGCAAATGAATATTAAAATGAATATATAACAAAGTGGTCAGAACTGATCATTTTCTGATGTGTTTTCTGATGTGTTTGCATAAAGAAAAGTCCTAACATTAATAAATTTCTCTTTAGTGGCGGAGTGTTGCAAAATTCAGATCTGTTGAAAGATGTCTGGGAATATATGGACTATACTAATTGTGTATTAATAGAATGGAGTAAACAGATTTTGGGTTTTGTTTCTTTTTTTCCAGTAAGGCTGATAATGGCTTTTCCCCATGACTGTCTCATAAGATTGAGTTGAATCAAATGTTAAGGATGTGGACAGAAACTAGCAGAAGCTATGGATGTATTTAGTAATTACATGAATCTGACATTATTATTTTATGATGAGCATTGGCATTCTGAAATAAAGTGTCAATAAAATGTCAGAAATATTAAGAGATCTCTGTCTTTTTTTTTAATTTAAATTTTTTATTTTTTATAAACATATATTTTTATTCCCAGGGGTACAGGTCTGTGAATCACCAGGTTTACACACTTCACAGCACTCAAAGCACATACCCTCCCCAATGTCCATAATCCCACCCCCTTCTCCCAAACCCCCTGTCTTTTAACAGTCATCATGGGACCAATCATAAGCCTGGTTTTCAACTTAAGCGGGAGAAAGAAAAATTAACGAAGATTCTCATGTAGATGTTAGGGATGTCTGCATTTTATCAATCATATAAAGATGATTTTAATGATTATCCAAAACCATTAACCAGCATAAAGTATATTTTCACTTATGTGACCAACAGTTTCAAAATAATATGAAATATGCTTGTCTGTTTCAGAGATGTCATGCCTGTTAATGTCTTATGCATTGGGGGGGGCAGTTATTCTTTCATAATTTTTTTTTGAAACTTGGCATACATTGTGATATGTACTACTCATTTCAACAATCAATAACAAAGAAACAACACATAAGTGGAAGAAATAGAACCTTTATTGGCCATCAAATAAAAATGCTGAATTCACACAGCTTTATATTTTAAAAAATATTCTCTGAAAATTGCTAGCTGTTTCTTTTATTACATGATTTACTGTCTTGGGCCATAGTGATTTATGAAAGATTGTACCTGCTGCTTTTGAAAATATAGCTAAAATTGATTTATTTCTCTTCTGTTTAGTCTGCAGTCTTTATTGTTGGAGATCTTTTTCTACACAGGGCTAAGAATTACATGGAGAATATGGCTACATTTTGGAAGGTAGGATTTATGAAAGAATCTGTATATAGAACATTACAGATAAATACACAAAAGTGGTGAAAAATTAGAGAAATATGGTGCATTTATCCATATAGTTTCAATATATGCACTGAAGTATATGAACTGTCAACTTTCTATAATCTCACCAACAGTGAGAAGTTATGAAAAAAGATTTGTTAGTTTCAGAAAACTGGCATATTTATACTTTTCCATCTGGCTTTTATAGGCAAAAAAACAATTGACAAGAATTAGTTATGAATTTGTAACCTCACCTATGTTCAAATTTTGTCAAACTATTTAAATTTATCTACTAGTTACATTTAAATACATTTTTTAACAGTTATATCTATGTGGGTCATTTTTAGTCAAGTACTTTACAACTAAACTTTCGTTTTCAAATTTTATAGAAAATAAATTCTATTTTATTATAATTTATTATAATATAAAAAATAAATTCTATGTTTATATACATCTATTATTTCTACATGTATACAATACCCATTTTTTCTAGCATTTCTGTACATTTATTTACATAATTAACCTTGGAATTTATCTGCACATATATTTTATTATATGGTCAAGAACAGATTTTTTTTTTCAAATTGCCTTGTAGTTCCCCCAAAACTACCTTTTTTTTTTTTTTTTAAAGATTTTATGTATTTAACAGAGAGAGATCACAAGTAGGCAGAGAGGCAGAAAGAGAGGGGGAAGCAGACTCCCTGCTGGCAGAGAGCCCAATGCAGAGCTCCATTCCAGGACCCCAAGATCATGACCTGGGCCAAAGGCAGAGGTTTAACCCACTGAGCCAACCAGGTTCCCCCCAAAACTACTTACTAATTTATACTTTTTCTTTAGTTTGAAGTCACTAACTTTATCAAAAATTTAAGAACTTATGAATTGCTAATTTAAATTAAAAGCTTGATCTCAGAAATTCCTCAAAAACATAAATTAATATACCAAAATCATTAATAATAAAATTAAAGCAAAGTGAAAAGCCATATCACTCTTACTTTCAGAGACATCATTCTGTTTCCAAACGAAACATCCCCAAATCATCTTCGGTCAGCTTCTAAGAATGTCTGCTGATATTCTGTCTTTTCCATTACTCTGCATATGAATTTTTGTACTTTGATAACCTAAGAATTAAAGCAAGGAATTTTCTCCCAGCCCTGGTAATGCTTAATTACAATGTTGAAGCAGAAAATAACAGGAAAACCGTGATGGGTTTCCCTATTGTGAAAACAGAAGAAGTGGAGTGTAGTATATCTTACCGAGAAGCTTGATGAAGGCTGTTGTCTCCCATAGGGGTTGAAGATTGTGTTGTTGACCTGTGAATCCTTTCAGGTAGCTTTTCATTCTTACTTATTATTTTGTATGGTGTAGGATTCTGATTTAAATGGAATAGGCTGCTGTATTCTATAGTTTCTGCTATATGGAAAACAAGAGCTGAAATGCTTATTCCTTAGATTCCCTCCCTGGGGATCTTTTGTGACCTGGCTATCCCTTAACCAAAAGTCATATCTCCTTTCAGGAAAACTTTAATGCCAGAATCTCTCATTGTCCAAGTTCTGATTCTCCTGTACTCCCTTTTATTTTCAGGCACAGGAGGAATAATGACATTCTGCACTTTTTTGGTTTTAGCTACATTGTTTATTTTTTGTTTGTTTCCCCATTATCCTATCCACACCTCCACACCTTTGTGAATAGTTTCATTACTCAAATCCCTTAAAATCACCCTCTTATGGTATGCCAACTATAATAGTGATCATGCATATATTGGAGCAATTCAAGGATCTGTAATAACTCATTGGTCCTGAGGGGGAAAGAAAAATAAATAAATAAAACACAAGGGATCCCTGGTAATATTCAATAAAAACTTGTTTGCAGAATGAATAAAATGAATGAAAAAAAGAAATTGAAAAACGGCAGTGATTTCAGGTTTAAAGACTTTGGCATTGTGATTTTATTCTTGATGATTGAAGATTCTAGAAATAGGAGGGATTTAAAGGAAAAAGATGAGTTTAAAATTTTTGAGATAGTGATTGTGTGAAGCTTACAAACTATCTTATTTGTAATTGTAATATAGGTTGTTGGATATATGGCTCTGGGAACATGGACAATCTGTAAGGTGAAAAAAATGTGTAATTCATATGTATAAAATCATGACTTGATAACATGGATGTAGATTAATTTACCTATACAGGATTGAATAAAAATTATTTTAAAATAGAGATAATAATAAAATTTGGAGAATTTAAAAGGGGTAGAGAATGGAAAATATGACTCAGAATAAACAGAAGTGACATCCTGATAGATATAAAGATAAGTGTTCTCAAGCAAATGCATGGTAGAATTGTCAAGATGTGTATACAGATTAGCTCCTTCCTGATGCTTGCTAATGTGATTCCTGGCTTCAGGCATATGTTACAATGACCAAACCATAAAACCTTTGGAGGAATATGGGTGTTGACTTAAAACATTGAAATTTCATTTTAAGGAGCTCCAAAGCAAAGGGAGCTCAATTCAAAGGAATTATAAAACCTGAAAGACCTCTTGTAGGAAGAATTTTTAATCACATGTAGTTATATATTTTCAAATTTTACATATCTAGTTAACACCTAAATTGTATTGTCAAATCAGGTTTCTCGTGCCTGCATGCAGTACTCAACTTGCTTCATTTACTCTGTTCATATTTAATGAAATAACTCTGCCCATCTCTACATATACTACATATACTTATGTAGAGATGGGCATATACTACATATATGGCATATATGGGCCATATGCTACATATTTGGGCATATACTACATATACTTATGTAGATAAGTGTACTACATAAGTATATGTAGTACAACTAAGAACCAGAATAGAATGTGAGGTTTCCCTTTGTTACTGAGACTAATGAAATTTACTCCACCATCATTGTTGCATTTCAAATGTTGTTAATGAAAGGGTTGAGAATGATAAATCTTTCAAGTTTAGAGGATTTTGAGCTACTTTAGTATTTCTTTATAATTCCTTGTGGTAAAAAGAATGTGATGAAAGTACCTGATAATTGCTAGTTTATATGAAGGAAACATTCTGTTTTTTTTTTTTTTTTTAAGAATTAAGTACACAGTAATAATTTATGAAAAATCTATTCAAAAAGAATAACTGTCATGCTAACATAAAATTTGTTGATAGAACATTTACCACACATTTTAATTATAATTTTTTACACAATTGTAATTTATTTAATATATTACACACTGATACACAATATAGTAAGGAAAACTAGTGTTAGGAACATCTTTATTAGAATCCATGTTCTGCTACTTACTAGCTGAATAATTCATAAACTTGCTTTAATCTCGAAGCCAAAATTTCTTCATTTCCATAAGGGACAGAAAACTATTATCAAAATCTGTGTCTGAATAATTGGTCATAAAATAACAAATGGATGCAAACCTAATAACTTTTTAAATAAATAAACTTTACTGAGATGATCAATAAAATGCTAGATTTTAAAATATTTTGAATTTTACTTCTTAGCAAAAAGTATTATAAAGACTAAAGTGCATATTAACTGTTATTGTTCACCATTTTTAATGGAAGCTGAGTTAAAGATGCCCTACCCTAGAACTTTCTATAGTTTTAATAAGTTTTATCCATTGAGAATGATAACCATTGTGGGATTTTTATAGATAGCTTTTATGATATTGAGGTATGTACCTTCTATCCCTACACTGTGAAGAATTTTGATCAAGAGAGGATGTTATATTTTGTCAAATGCTTTTTCAGCATCTACTTGAGTATAATATGGTTCTTGTTCTTTCTTTTATTAATGTATTGTATTACACTGATTGGTTTGCAGATGTTGAATCAACCCTGCAACCCAGGAATAAATTCCATTTGGTCATGGTGAATAATCCTTTTAATGCACTGTTGGATCCTATTAGCTAGCATTTTGGTGAGAATTTTTGCATCTGTGTTCATTAAGGATATTGGTCCGTAATTCTCCTTTTTGATGGAGCTTTTCCCCTAAGGTCAGGAACATTGCAGGACTATCCACTATCACTCCTGCTATTCAACATAGTACTAGAAGTTCTAGCCTCAGCAGCCAGACAACATAAAGAAATAAAAGGCATCCAAGTCAGCAAAGATGAAGTCAAACTTCCACTCTTTTCAGATGACATAATACTTTATGTGGAAAACCCAAAAGACTACTCTAAAACTGCTAGAACTCATACAGGAATTCAATAAAGTGTCAGGATATAAAATCAATGCACAGAAATCAGTTGCATTTCTATACAGCAACAGTAAGAAGGAAGAAAGAGAAATTAAGGAGTCAATCCCATTTACAGTGGCACCCCAAACCATAAGATACCCAGGAATAAACCTAACCGAAGAGGCAAACAATCTGTGCTCAGAAAATTATAGAGTACTCATGAAAGAAATTGAGGAATACACCAAGAAATGATTCCCGCTCATAGACTGGAAGAATAAATATTGTGAAAAGGTGATTGCTACCAAAAGCAATCCACACATTTAATGCAATCCCAAACAAAATAACATTTTTTCAAAGAAATAGAACAAATAATCCTAAAATATATATGGTACTAGAAAATACCTCAAATAGCCAGAGGAATATTGAAAAAGAAAACCAAAGTTGGTGGCATCTTGTGATGTCACCAGACTTCAAGCTCTATTATAAAGCTGTCATCGTCAAAACAGTATGGTGCTGGCACAAAACAGACACATAGATCAATGGAACAGAATAGAGAGCCCAGAAATGGACCCTCAACTCTATGGTCAAATAATCTTTACAAAGCAAGAAAGAATGTCCTATGGAAAAAAGACAGTCTCTTCAACAAATAGTCTTTGGAAAATTGGACAGCCTCATGCAAAAGAATAAAACCGGATCGTTTCCTTATACCAAACACAAAAATAGATTCAAAATATATGAAAGACCCCAGTATGAGACAAGAATCCATCAAAATCCTTGAGGAGAAGACAGGCAGCAACCTCTTTGACCTCAGCTGTAGGAACTTCTTCCTAGAAACATCACCAAAGTGAAGGTAAGCAAGGACAAAATGAACTATTGAGACTTCATCAAGATCAAAAGCTTTTGCACAGTAAAAGAAATAGTCTACAAAACCAAAAGACAACTGAGATAATGGGAGAAGATATTTGCAAATGACATGTAAGACAAAAGGCTAGTACCAAAATCTATAAAGAACTCATTAAACTCAACACCCAAAGAACAAATAATCCAATCAAGAAATGGGTAGAAGACATGAACAGATATTTCTGCAAAAAAGACATCCAGATGGCCAACAGACTCATGAAAAAGTGCTCAACATCACTCAGCATCAGGGAAATACAAATCAATACCACAGTGAGATATCACCTCACACCAGTCAGAATGGCAAAAATTAACAAGTCAGGAAATGACAGATGCTGGTGAGGATGCAGAGAAAGGGGAACCTTTGTACACTGTTGGTGGGAATGCAAGCTGGTGCAGACACTATGGAAAACAGTATGGAGGTTCCTAACAAGTTGAAAATAGAGCTACTGTACAATCCACCAATCACACTGCTGGGTATTTACCTTAAAGATACAAATGAAGTGATCCAAAGGGGCATGTGCACCTGAATGTTTGTAGCAGCAATGTCCACAAAAGCCAAACTATGGAAAGAACCTAGATGTCCATCAATAAATGAATGGATAAAGGAGATGTGATATATATATATATATACACATACACAATGGAATACTATGCCACCATCAAAAAAAAAAAGAAATCTTGCTATTTGCAATGACGTGGATGGAACTAGAGAGTATTATGCTAAGTGAAATAAATCAATCAGAGAAAGACAGTCATCATATGCTCTCTCTGAAATGAAGAATTTGAGAGGCAGGGTGAGGGTCTGTGGGGGGTAAGGAGGGACAAAAATGAAATAAGATGGGACAAGGGAGGGAGACAAACATAAGAGACTCTTAATCTCAATAAACAAACTGAGGGTTGTTGGGTAGTTGGGGCAAGGGATAGGGTGGCTGAGTTATGGACATTGGGGAGGGTATGTGCTATTGTGAGTACTCTGAATTGCATTAGACTGATGATTCACATACCTGTACCCCTGAAGCAATAATACATTATATGTTAATAAAAAATAAATAAATAAAATTTTAAAAAGTAAAAAATAATAAATTTTTTTAAAAAATTGGTCTCAATGAAATTTTCATTCATTCAACTAGAACTATTTAAAATGGTGTAATCTGGCTGGGATTGTTTATTGGACTATGTAGTTACTTGGAAAGCAAATGAATGGAAATTATAAATATTGACTGTCAGGAAACTGAATCTGGCATAACTCCTTGAAAATTCTCTGCTTCCAGGGTCTGTACCTCTGTGGATGTGTTGGATATATTTCATTTATCTTATAAACAGTTTAATTAGTCTGTTTTCAAAGTGAACTTAACAGTTTCAGCTGTTTTTAAATGTTGTATAACTTTTTATTCTTATAATAAATATACATGGTGCTTAGACATGTTAGCACCATGAATTGCAAGACAGGTATCCATCACAGCATCCTTGACATACGTTGTCTTCACCAATAACTTAGTGGAGAGGCAAAGCACAGTTATGGAGAGAAGTGTCAACTTATTTTATCCCCATTAAATCAACTTGTTCATTCCATTCAGGTAAACAAAACCCAAAATTTGGAGTGCCTGGGTGGCTCCATGGGTTAAGCCTCTGCCTTCAGCTCAGGTCATGATCTTAGGGTCCTGGGATCGAGCCCCACATCATGTTCGCTGCTCAGCAGGGAGCCTGCTTCCCCCTCCTCTATGCCTGCCTCTCTGCCTACTTGTGATCTCTCACTCTCTGTTTTAAATAAATAAAATCTTTAAAAAAATTAATGTTCTTTAATCCCCTTACAGTGAAACTAGGTGTTGTTTTTGACCAAGACCATTGGATCTTTTTCTTGAAATAATAATATTAATATATTTCTTGAAAATTTTTATATAGTACTATATCTATAAAGAAATACATTAAAATTTGCTTTTCATTTCTATATTTTTATTATTCCTAAGGTACAACTTGTATTGTGCTTGCCTACTCAATCAACATGTCTTCTGATATGTGACATCAATAAAGTAAACCAACACTGCCATTACACTTAAATGACTTGCATTATAGTGAGAGAATGAGATAACAGAACAAGTCATTATAATTGAGCACATTAATTAAAATTGGAAATATGTATGTTTATAGATACGTATGGTAGACACTCTAAGGCAATTTTGGTATTAAAGGTTGGTATCCTGAAAAAAAATGATATCTTAAGTTGATAAATAAAAATAGATTAGTATTAAAAAAAAGAAGAAGAAAATAATTTGTGTTCCTAGGAATAGGTGGAATGGTTGGGAATAGGAGAGAAATTTAGGTAATGAGAAGATGCAGATAATTAGATAGGTGGAATATTGTCCTCAACTCCAAACAAAAAGAGAAAGTATAATTCATTGATGTAAATTGTTTAATTTCATTAGACTTATGGAATTTCTTCAGTGCCACTCTTTGAAGGAAGTCAAATATCCTAAGGGGGACTTTTGTAGGGACACAGGCATCCTATTTCATAGTGATCTTGTAAGAATAGGAGACTTAAATACCTTGTAATCACTGTATGTCATTCTCTCAGACATAGTAAAGTCTATGATTGATATATATCAATATAGATAAATATTCATATCTATATCAATAGAGATACATATCTACTAAAGAGATTTATTTTTATATATTTACAAATTTATAAAACTTTTATAAATTTATAATTTTTTAATAAATAAAAGTTTTATTTTTATATACAGTCTCTTTGTTCCTCTATTCCAATTCTTGCAAACAACACAAAGCCTTGGTGAGAATGTAGGTTTAGAGTGTATAAGATGCTGGGCTCCAGAAATTCATTTTCATTACACAGTTCTTTATATGCTGACAATTACTTCATTTTGAAGTGTATTTGATATGAGGTTGATTTTGCGAAATTCTTTTTGTAATTCAATTTAAATTAGCCAACACATAGTATATCATTAGTTGTATATAATCATCACTTGTGTATAACACAATAAATCAGTTGTGTATAACACCCAGTGCTCATCACATCACATGCCCTTCTGATTTTGTGAAATTCTAATTTGACTTTGAATATACAGATAGTGACATATAAGGGAGATGGTGTTGGATTAACTCAAATTTTCAGGGTACAGTAGAGGAAATAACATTCCTGGGTACTACTTTTGCTGAAGGGACTTAACATTCTCTCTCTTTTTTTGCTAAAACTCAGTAAAACAGAAGATATAATCTTTTGTACCTTAATATGGTTAATTGGAAGACAGAAAGATACACACACACACATACATGTATGTGTATATGTACATATATATGTAGATATATATATATCTTTTTAGCATTTTTTATTGTGTTATATTAGTCACCATATAATACATCATCAGTTCTGCCTTTAATAAGAAATGGAAATGTATATTTCAACTTGATTCATGCTTATAGCATTAGAATTTATTACTTGATATATTTAATGTTTTTCTATTGAAGTATAGTTGACATACAAATGCTACATCAGTATCTGGTGTACAACATGTATTTAATACTTTTGTTTACTTTCATAATAATCTCCACTCAAAATAAAATCAAAATATACCAGACAATGTACTTGCAAATGAGATGGGGAATATGCTAGGAATTGAATGTCCATCCAAAAGTAAAGCATAGCCTTGGGGTTTATTTAATTAGTGTGGAGGAAATGGATAGAGGTAAATAATAGTTTAAAGGAAAAAACAAACAAACAAACAAAAAACAAATCCAAGAAATAAGTTAGGGAAAATATAACTATTTGAATGTAAAAGGAAAGTTTTACATGTCTTTTAATATCTTATATAGAAGCATGCATACCAATGTTTGATACTACTTAATAATACATACACATATACATATATACACACACATATATATATATGATACAACAATTAGAGTATAAATAATGTGTACCAAATTCAAAATATTATTTATCTCTGATAAAAAAACAAAAACAAAAACAAAAAACAACAGTTGGATAAAATCTGAAAGATACATATATTTAAGGACCTCAATTCCAGGGTGCCTAGGTGGCTCAGTCAGTGAAGAATCTGCCTTCAGCTGAGGTCATGATTTCAAGGTCCTGAGATCCAGCCCCACATAGAGCTCCCAGCTCAGAGCTCAGTCTGCTTCTCCCTCTTCCTCTGACACTTCCCCTTGCTTCTGCATGTTTTCTCTTTCTCATATAACTAAATAAAATCTTAAAAATAAATAAATAAATAAAAGGACCTCAATTCTATTTATTTTTTTCCTTTTATTCTTTTATAATATCTTTTAGAATATGTGGAAATAAAATTTCTAATATATTCTGTAGTGAACTTATTTTCCTAATTAGGGTATTTAAGGAGTATTTTAACCTTAAATTGACTATATATCTAAATTACTGTTATTTTATGTGATGCCTGGGTGGATCAGTCAGTTAACCATCTCCCTTCAGTTCAGGGTCGTGATGTCAGGATCCAGGAATGGAGTCCTACATCAGGCTCCCTGCTCAGTGGGGAATCTGCTACTCCCTCTCTGTCAGCTGCTCCCACTGCTTGTGTGAGCTCTTTCTCTCTCTCTGTTAAATTAATAAATAAATAAAAATCTTTCTTTTAGTTCATTTTTTTTCTAAATTTATTGTAGTATCCTTCTATAACTACCTTGCCATTTGTTTCCATTTTGGTCATACTAGGTCAGTGCTAGGAAGTCATTTGTGCCTCTCGGAATTTCTATTCCAAGTACAAACCCCCAGTACCTCAGAATGTGACCTTATTTGGAAGTAGTGCATTTGTAGATGATCAGGTTGAAGTCATTAAGGTGAGCTCTAATCCAATATGACTGAATGTTCTAAAATAAATTTAATAATATAATATAAAATAAAACATAAAATAAAATAAAACAAAGAGGAAATTTGAACACATAGACAAGCACACACAGAGGAAAAACACCATTGAAGATTAGAGTTATGCCGCTACAAGCCAAGGAACTACCAGAAGCTTGGAGAAAGCTGTGGAACAGACATTGTTCTAACACCTTCAGAGGGAGTATTGACCTGCTGGCAACAGAAAATTGGCCTTCTAATCTCCTGAACCATGACATAATAAATTTCTCTTCTTTGTTACACTAATTGTCATTTTTGTTACAACAGCCTGAGCAAACTAATACAGACAGATATAGAATACAAACATTTTATTTTGGTATCAGAGTTATACAGTGTCTCTGATTTATCCAGTATGTATAGTGGATCTTTTGTATTGAATAAAGTGTATGTGTATGTATTCAGGGGGCATAGTGGTCAACATGTCTTGATTAAGATAGGGTATACCCTTTATTAGAAAGGCAATTAGAACACCAGGGCTCTTCTCTCCTGAAATTTTGGCAAACTTTTAGTAGGTTCACACCATCTACTTAGAAGTGTGGCAATATACCATTTCGATTGAGAAATGATCTCTGAAAACTGGACATTTTTCTTCCAGATATTATAGATCTCTGATATTTATTGGGGAAAGTCAAATTCACTTCTTATTTAATCTATCCTGAAATTCAATGATCAGAGAAGAACAAAATAAGACCTGTCCTCCTCTCTATGTATTGGAAGAGATAAGTGAGAATTTTCAAAATCCAACCTCCTTATCAGTTAGGGGCTTGCAAAATAAGTATCTGCATAAGTTATATCTCTGTGCTGTGTTTCAAGAACTTCTGTTTCTTTTTTTAAATTTTTTATTCATGTTTGTTTCTTTTTTTTTTCTATTTTTTTTTATTCATCATGACAAGTGTACTCTTCAGTCGCCACCTCCTATTTCTTCTGTCACCCCACCAACCTCCCCTCTGGTAGCCATCAATTTGTTCTTTTTTTTTTTAATTTATTTTTTTATTTTTAAATTTATTTTTCAGCATAACAGTATTTATTATTTTTGCACCACACCCAGTGCTCCATGCAATCTGTGCCCTCTATAATACCCACCACCTGGTTCCCCCGACCTCCCACCCCCCGCCCCTTCAAAACCCTCAAATTGTTTTTCAGAGTCCGTAGTCTTTCATAGTTCACCTCCCCTTCAAATTTCCTCCAACTCCCTTCTCCTCTCTATCTCCCCATGTCCTCCACGCTATTTGTTATGCTCCACAAATAAGTGAAACCATATGATAATTGACTCTCTCTGCTTGACTTTTTATTATTGTCTTTTTTTTGGGGGGGTGGGCAGAGACAGTAGGGGGATGCAAGTTTTAAGAGCAAAACAACTACATGAAGAAATTTCATCTAATATCTTAATAGCATCACTTTAAACTTTTTCAGGCTTTAAGTTTGAGGGGGCTATTTAACATAAATACACAACTATTAATATGGTAGGCCATTATGACCATCAAAACTATAAGCAGTCCCAGAAGTGGGTTTTCTTCTCTCTTGTGTTTTATTCTTTCTTTTGAGCTAGGATGTAGGGTTCATTAGAATTTGCATTTAGTCTGCTTCCAATTACTATTTGTGTCTGCTCCTTAACTATATTTAGAGGATATTACTAGATGAATTAGGTTATAACATGTCATTTCCTCACTTCAACCCTGCTCCCCTAACACACATGCATGTACACGCACACACACACACACACTGGGATGTTATTCAGCTATAAAAAAAGAATGAAGTCTTGCCATTTGCCATGACATGAATGGAGCTAGAGAGTATTATGCTAAGAGAAATAAGTCAAAGAAAGACAAATACCATATGATTTCACTCATTGGGGAATTTAAGAAACAAAACAAATAAGCGAAGTGGGGGAGAAAAAGAGTGAGAGAGGGAAAACAAGATACAGACTCTTAATTAGAGAGAACACACTGATTGTTACCAGAGGGGAGTTTAGTGGGGAGATTTGTTAAATGCGTTATGGGTTAAGGAGATGTACTTGTGATGAGCATCAGGTGTTGTTTGGAAGTGTGGAATCACTATATTATACACCTGAAACTATTAGTACAGTATATCTTAACTAACTGGAAATTAAATTTAAAAAACTTCTTTAAAAACAAATGTGGGATATTGAATTTTCCCTGCTATAGAATTAAAATAAAATAAAACATTATGTTTGGTCACTTCTTTCATGTCCTCCTATACAATTTGGCTTACCATTGGACGGTCATATTGTCTATGTGTATAATTACCCACGATGATCCAGGCACACTGGAAATCAGGATCTGAAAGACAAAAAAAGACAAAGGCAGCTCCTTGCTGTCAAGAAGCGCATAATCTATGAGAAGTGACAGATGAGTGATACAATATGACACAATATAAGAAAGGTAAGAAATACATGAACACATTAATGAAGCAGACAGAGTAGACTTTTTGTGTTTGTTTGTTCTGTTGTTCTGTTTGTTTTTCCTCAAGATGTAAGAGCATGTTAAGAATGTTCAGAGAAATATATCAATTCTGAAGATTAAGCAAAACCTTATTGGGAATATTGGTCTAATCGTGCCCAAAAATTCACTCTCCAAAACTCTGTATCATTCAGTACAATTTAGGGAAAATAAATAACTAGAACAGTCATAATCTATAGAACTACTGCTTCTGTTTTTCCTTTATTAATGTTAAAGGATTTCTTTTCACTTTGGATTTGAGTGCAGTAGCTTCTTTTTTTTTTTTTTTTAAGATTTTATTTATTTATTTGACAGAGAGAGATCACAGTAGGAGAGAGGAAGGGAAGAGATCACAGAGAGAGGAAGGGAAGCAGGCCCCCTGCTGAGCAGAGAGCCCGACGTGGGACTCGATCCCAGGACCCTGAGATCATGACCTGAGCCAGAGGCAGCGGCTTTAACCCACTGAGCCACCCAGGTGCCCCTGAGTGCAGTAGCTTCTTAAGGGAGCAATCATATCTTAGTTGATTTGGTATCCTTAGCACCTAATATACTACCTAAAAACACAAGCTTATGTTAAGTGTTTATTAATGAAACATAAGACAATTGTTTTTTTTTTCTAATTGCCTAGAAATGTATTTTATCAAAATATACTAATTATAATGAAATTGTATTACAAGGCAAAGCATTTGCATATCATGGTAAGTCAGACACATAACAATTTAAGTTGTATGGGCCAGTTTTAAACTGTTGCAATTTAGAAAGAGAAGCAAAAAATTCCCTACTATCATTTCACATATTAAATTAAAGGAAAGTACCATTCAGTTTTATATTTCGTATTTGTATTTGTATTATTTTATTTTAAAAATGAGTAATGAATATCCAGCTTATTTCTAAAGGAAGAACTAGATCCCTGGATTTATATTAAAATAATGTATGATTATTGATAGAAAATAAAGTGCTAGGGGTTGTCCTAAGTGATTTATAAATGATTGCCTCATGAATCCCTATGAGTTAAACCTCTAAGTTCACATCATTAGGTAAAATTAGTAATCTTATTTAGCAGATTAAAAAGCTCAAGCCTTGAGAGGTAAGATAATGTGCTTAATGTCACATACCTAGTGAGCCACAGTTTATAACAACCCAGAAGACCTAAAAAATCTGTATTCTTAATATAGACGTATATCACCAAGAAGAGATTGAGGCAATTATGCTAAGAACTATTATTACAATTTCATACATTAATATTTTTAAAAGGAGATCTAACCCAAGCCACAGTATGGAAACTAAAATATATATTTAAATTCAAGATACATAAGAAACATGGAATTACTGTTTCAGTAAATTGACTTAAGTTTTTAAATATATGTCTTCCTGAAAGATGGACTATAATTACAGTATATTAAGTATATACAGTATATTAAGACTGTAGAACTTAAGAACATAACTTTATAAAACTTAACTGATAGAATTCTTTCAAATCAATATTTTAACAATCCTTATACTTATTTTATATTTTAATATTTTATTTATTTATTTGACACAGAGAAAGAGAGAGAGAGCACAAGTAGAGGGAGCAGCATGTAGAGGGAGAAGCAGGTTCCCCACAGAATTAGGAACCCAATGTGGGACTCAATCCCAGGACCCCAAGATCATGACCTGAGCCAAAGGAAGATACTTAACCGACTAAGTCACTCAGGTGTTCCTTTCTTTATGCATATTTTAGTCATTAATATTATTTTTCATTTACTTTTTCAGTTTTTTATTTAAATTCTCATTAGTTAACATATACTGTAACGTTGGTTTCAGGAATAGAGTTTAGTGTTTCATCACTTATACATAACACCCAGTGCTCAACAGAAGTTTCCTCCTTAATACTGATCACCTGTTTAGCCCATCACTTGCCTACCTCTCCTCCATCAACCTTCAGTTTGTTCTCTGTAGTTAAGAGTCTCTTATGATTCCCTCTCTTTTTTACACATCTATGTTCATCTGTTCTGCTTTTTAAATTCCATATATGAATGAAATCATATGGTATTTGTCTTTCTCTGACTGACATTTCACTTAGCATAATACATTCTACCTCCATCCATGTAGCTACAAATGGTAAGATTTCATTCTTTTTGATGGCTGAGTAATATTCCATTGCATAGATATGCCATTCTTCTTTATCCATCCCTTGGTCAGTGGGGAACTGGACTCTTCCCAAATTTTGCAGTTGTGGACATCCTGCTGTAAACATTGTGGTGCGTGTGCCCCTTCAAATCAGTATTTTCATGTTCTTTGGGTAAATACATAGTAATACAATTGCTGGGTCATAGGGTAGTTCTAGGTTTAACTACTTGAAGAACTTTAATATTATTTTCCAGAGTGGCTACACACAAAGGCATTCCCACTCACAGTATAAAAGAGTTCCCCTTTCACCACTCTTCCCCAACATTTGTTGTTTCCTGGATTGTTAATTTTAGTCATTCTGACAGGTGGGAAGTGGTATTTTATTGTGGTTTTGATTTGTATTTCCCTGATGACTAGTGATGTTGTGTTGAGCATCTGTTCATCTGCCTGTTAGTGATCTGTATATCTCTTTGTTAAAATGAAAAAGGGAGGGGGGTGCCTGGATGGCTCTGTTGTTAAGCGTCTGCCTTCGACTCAGGTAATGATCCGGTCCTGAGATCGAGCCCCACATCAGGCTCCCTGCTCAGTGGGAAGCCTGCTTCTCCCTCTCCCACTCCCCCTGCTTGTGTTCCCTCTCTCCCTGTCAAATAAATAAATAAAATCTTTAAAAAAATCTATTAGTGTCTTCTGGTCTCTTCTTAATTGGATTTGATTTTTTTTTTTTTTTTGGGTGTTGATTGTGATAAGTTCTTTATATATTTTGGGTACTAACCCTTTATCAGTTATGTCATTTGCAACTATCTTTTCCCATTCTGTTGGTTGCCTTTTAGTTTTGTTGGTTGTTTCCTTCACTGTGCAGAAGGTTTTTATTTTGATGAAGTTCCAATAGTGCATTTTTGCTTTTGCAGGAGATGGACCTAGAAAGATGCTGCTTGCTGTGGTCCCATGTCAAAGAGATTAGTGTCTGTGTTCTCTAGGATTTTTATGATTTCAGATCTCACATTTAGGTCTTTCATCCTTTTTGAATTTATTTTTTGTGTGTAGTACAAGAAAATGGTTCTGTTTCATTCTTTTTGCATGTTGCTGTCCAGTTTTCCCAACACCTTTGTTGAAAGACATATTTCCCATTGGATATTCTTTCCTGCTCTGTCAAACCTTAATTGACTATTTAATTTTGGGCTTATTTATAGATTTTCTTTCTTCTCCCTTGATCTATGGATCTACTATTGTGTATGTACCATAATCTTTTGATTACTACAGATTTGCAATATAGCTTGAAGTCCAGAATTGTGATGCCTCTAGCTTTGCTTTTGTTTTTCAAAATTGCTTGGGCTGTTCAGGGTCATTTGTGGAGTCCTACAAATTTTAAGATTGTTTGTTCTAGCTCTGTGACAAATGCTGGTGTTATTTTGATATGAACTGCATTAAATGTGGATTGCTTTGGGTAGTATAGACTTTTTAACAATATTTGTTCTTCCAATTCATGAGCATGGAATATTTTTCCATTTGTTTGTGTTCTTTTCAATTTATTTCATAAGTGTTGTATAGTGTTCAGAGTACAGATCTTTTACCTCTTTGGTTAGGTTTATTTCTAGATATTTTATAGTTTTGGTGCAATTGTAAATGAGATTGATTCCTTAATTTTTCTTTTGGCTGCTTCATTATTGGCGTATAGAAATGCAACAGATTTCTGTACATTGATTTTGCAATCTGTGATTTTACTGAATTCATCTATCAGTTCCAGCAATTTTTTGTTGGGTATTTCAGATTTTCTATATGGAGTAGCATATCATCTGCAAATGATATTTGCAGATGAAGTTTTACTTCTTCCTTACATATTTGAATGCCTTTTATTTCTTTTTGTTGTTTGCTTGCTGAGGATCCCAGTACTGTGTTAAATAACCATGGTGAGAATGGGCGTTCTTCTCTTGTTTCTGACTATAAGAGAAAAACTCTCAGTTTTTTCTTTTTCCCATGAAGTTGAAAATAGCTGTGGGTCTTTCATATATGGCTTTTATGATATTGAGGTAGGTTCTATCTATACCCTTTGTTAAGGTTTTTTGTGAAGAATGAATGCTGTATTTGTCAAATACTTTTTCTGCATCTATTAAGAGGATTATATGGATCTTATCCTTTCATTTATTAATGTAGTGTATCACCTCAATTGATTTACAAATATTGAACCATGCTTGCAAACCAGGAGTAAATCCCACTTGATTGTGGTGGATGGTTCTTTTAATGTACTGTTGAATTTGATTTGGTAGTATTTTGTTGAGAATTTTCCTCTCCATGTTCTCAGGGCTATGGGCCTATAATTCTCCTTTTTAGTGGGGTCTTTAGTTTTGGCATCAAGGTAATACTGTCTTTGTAGAGTGAGTTTGGAAGTTTTCCCTCCATTTCTAAGAGGAATCACAACATTTTAAATAAAGCAAATGCATATGTTTAATATTTATATCATTGAAAATCATGAGCACGGGTGCCTGGGTAGCTCAGTTGGTTAAGCAACTGCCTTTGGCTCAGGTCATGATCCTGGAGTCCCAAGATTGACTCCTGCATTGGGCTCTCTGCTCATCAGGGAGTCTGCTTCCCCCTCTGACCTTTTCCCCTCTCGTGTTCTCTCTCTCTCTCTCATTCTCTCTCTTGCATAAATAAATAAAATCTTTTTAAAAAAATGTTAAAAAAATGAGCACAATTATTTTTTGAAAAAGTAATTAAGTGTAGGCTAGATCTTTAAAAATCTTTTAAATTTCCAAAACTGGACTCTAATTTCCTTAATTTTTTTTCTTACTTCCCTCCTCAATCCAATATAGATAGTCTTTCATCTTCACTTTCTTTCTGAAATATCTTTTAATAAAGTCACATATTAAATATACTAATGGGAACTGAAAAATAAAATGTATATATATCATATTTCCCATACAAATTGTCAAATTATAGATTTTATCCACACAATAAGCAAGCTGGATACAATACCTGTAGATCATTGTACCTAATAACTTTAAGGTGCTTATTTTATTAAACACATACAGAATATTTGCAGAAACTAACCTAAATTTCATAAAGCACATTCCATAGAATTTCCAAAGCCACCATTCTAAATATCTAAATTCAAAATGTCCAAAAATTTGAAGGTTAATAATAATAGTAATTGTATTATGTCCAATATGAGAATGTCCTAAATAAAGATATAACCTTACATATATAAACTTGTGATACATAACAAAATGAGTATCTAGGGAAAGTTTCTTCTTACATATTTATAGTAGAAAAACAAATTCTCAATATTTGAAGATGAATCAATTATGTTAAATAGAGAAGGAGGTTTTTGCACACATTCATCAAGTTCAGAAGAAGTGAGTACTAATAAATCATTATTTATAACTAAATCACGTTTATGACTACCATATATTTGGGGAAAACTAAGTAGTATTCTCTTTTGCATTATTATCAAATATGTTTATGGGCTCCATCAATTCATCATGAACTAATTCACCCTATAATAAATTCATCATTTTATTAGACAAAGAAGGATAGGCACTAACATTAGTATTAGATATGAAAAAAAAAATTTAAAGTAATTGTGATATTATCACTACCATTTATAAAAGTATAAATTGCTCAACTCTTAATAAACTCAATCTCAGTGTAGGAGGGTTCCCCTTTCTCCGCATCCTCGCCAGCATCTGTCATTTCCTGATTTGTTGATTTTAGCCATTCTGACTGGTGTGAGGTGATATCTCATTGTGGTTTTGATTTGTATTTCCCTGATGCCGAGTGATATGGAGCACTTTTTCATGTGTCTGCACCCGAATGTTTATAGCAGCAATGTCCACAATAGCCAAACTATGGAAAGAACCTAGATGTCCATCAACAGATGAATGGATCAAGAAGATGTGGTATATATACACAATGGAATACTATGCAGCCATCAAAAGAAATGAAATCTTGCCATTTGCAACAACATGGATGGAACTAGAGCGTATCATGCTTAGCGAAATAAGTCAAGCAGAGAAAGACAACTATCATATGATCTCCCTGATATGAGGAAGTGGTGATGCAACATGGAGGCTTAAGTGGGTAGAAGAAGAATAAATGAAACAAGATGGGATTGGGAGGGAGACAAACCATAAGTGACTCTTAATCTCACAAAACAAACTGAGGGTTGCCGGGGGGAGGGGGTTTGGGAGAAGGGGTTGGGATTATGGACATTGGGGAGGGCATGTGATTTGGTGAGTGCTGTGAAGTGTGTAAACCTGGTGATTCACAGACCTGTACCCCTGGGGATAAAAATATATGTTTATAAAAAATAAAAAATTTAAAAAAAAAATAAAAAAAAAATAAAAAAAATAAATAAATAAATAAACTCAATCTCAGCTGAAAGTGTTTGGATTAGTGATATTATAGATTGATTTTTATGAAACTACAAGTAAGTTAAACTCTCAACATTTGAAAGGAGACATGAAAGTAGAGGAACAAGTGAAGGACAGGGATAGAGGCAGACAAACTGCTAGTGCAAAGGGATGACAGAATACCTTGATAGTGGCTTGGGAGTGTTGGCAATTAGGATACTCAAAGTTACTACTGAAAATGAAATATGGTCAGACTCCCTGGTGGCAGCACATTTTGTGAAATATCACTCTGACATTATATCTCTTAGATTTATAAGTACTGAAAATGTCTTTGCCCTGTATAATGATAATAATGTACCCCACTGCTAATATATGTGATAATTAAGATGGTTTCAATATAAGCAGAAAGTCTTGTTTGCTTTTTTGAAACAGTATTACTATTTACATGCATTAAATATATGCTAATTTAGAATAAAATGTAATTTTTGAGAATTTTTTTCAGTTCTAAGGAATGATATTTCAGCAAATCATAAGCCATTCTTATTAATTATATGAAATAATTATAAGCTATAAAAATGTAGACTCAGATGAGAGAGGCTTCTACTTTTCAACAGACATTTTATATGCTCCAGTGGAAATTTTTTCTGATTCTGGTCTTTAATAGTCCCGATTTGCTATTTGTGTCCAATGGGTTCAAACTGTGTAGATAAATGCATATGCTTAATGTGAACCCCCAAAGAGTCCATGGCTTTCTGGACAGAAAACTACTTAGTATAAAGAAAAGTACCTATAGCAGTCAGTAGTAAAGACACATCCAGATTAATTTCATTAGTCCAGTTTTCCCATTTGATACAACAAAAGTCAATATTTCTATTATAAATTATGGTTTAGAGACTTACTTAGTAATGGACATAGAGCAAAGTGATCAAATTTATGATCTTTTCCAAATGAAAAAAATAATCCATGTAAGTATTTGCATCAAGTTTAAAGATTTTTACAGGATTTCTGAAGCACATGCACAAATCACAAGTTAAGAAAACAGGCTAAGGGTGTCTGGGGGGCTCAGTCAGTAAAGCAATTGACTATTGATCTTAGCTCAGGTCTTGATTTCAGAGTTGTGAGTTCAAACTCTGTCAGGCTCCACTCTGGATATGGAGCCTACTTTAAAAAGAGAGAGAGAGAAAAAGGGAATGAAAGAAACCAGGTTATAAAGATTTCTGCATGAAGTCAATAATTTTGGGGAGCCTGGTGGCTCAGTCAGTTAAGCATCTGCCTTCGGCTCAGGTCATGATCCCAGGGTCCTGGGATTGAGCCCCACATAGGGCTTCCTGCTCAGCAGGGAATCTTCTTCTCTCTCTCTCTGTTCCTCCTCCCCATTCATGCTTTCCCTCTCTCCCTCTCTTTCTCTCAAATAAATAATTTTTTAAAAATTGACAATTTTATATAATTATGCATATGTATTTTAGCTGTGTATATGTGTATATATACATATTTATGAGTATTTTACATAGGCACCAATTAATATTTTATATATTGATTATTTAAATAATTCAGGAAAATATGCTTGATATTTAAAAACTATGAGTATTCTTTTTTAAAAAGATTTATTTATTTATTTGAGAGAGAGAGAGAGAGAGAGAGATGGCATGTTGCAGAGGGAGAGAGAGTCTCAAGACTACATAGGCCTCTGAGATCATGACCTGAGCAGAAACCAAGAGTTGAACACTTAACCAACTGTGCTGTCCAGGAACTCCAACCATGAAAATATTCTTAAGAAAAAATTTAAGCTGATTTCCTTACTGTAAAACATTTTGCTGCTTTTATTTATTTATTTTTAAGATTTTATTTGTTTTCTTGACAGAGAGAGAGAGATCACGAGTAGGCAGAGAGGCAGGCAGAGAGAGAGGGGAAGCAGGCTCCCTACAGAGCAGAGAACTTGATGCGGGGCCCCATCCCAGGGCCCTGAAATCATGACCTGAGCCAAAGGCAGAGGCTTTAACCCACTGAGCCACCCAGGTGCCCTCATTTTGCTGCTTTTAAATTGATATTGACATTTATAAATTCTTCTCCATTAAATTACAGAAATAATAAATTGTAATAAAGTGCAATTAGAGAAATAATTCATAAAATATTCTAAATTTAGTTTAGTTTTCTTTTTTTTTTTTAAGATTTTTATTTATTTATTTGATAGACAAAGATCACAAGTAGACAGAGAGGCAGGCAGAGAGAGAGGGGGAAGCAGGCTCCCCGCTGAGCAGAGAGCCCGACGTGGGGCTCGATCCCAGGACCCTGAGATCATGACCTGAGCCGAAGGCAGAGGCTTAAACCACTGAGCCACCCAGGCGCCCCTAAATTTAGTTTTCTATTTGCATGAATTCCACATCTTTAATGTCACTTAAAATTTTTGCATTAATATAACATTACTATAAACGACATTAAATTATTGCATTCAATTTAACTGAATTTTAATTTCATCATTCAAAGAAAAAATAATACAGAAAATTTAAATATTAAATTTTATGTTACTAATATAAGGATTATTGATTTTCATATAAAATGGAATTTATTTTTATATTCAAATCTTAATTTTGAATTAAGGGGTACTTACTATTTTCAAATTATCTTTTACTAAAAGGAACTCTTAATTATACTACTTTCTTTGTTACTTCTCTTTCCTGTAGATCATAAATTACAATGGAAACTACTGCCTCTGAATTGGGAAGCCTAAATGCAATGGTTATAATTGGCTCCAAAATTTCAGGAGCCAAGTGGCTGCATTTAATCTCCAAAGGCAAGGTAGGCATAATTACCATAATGAATAACAGGGTCAAATCAGTAATTAGAGTATGGTGATTTGCAAAGACCTATGGTGTTGGCTGGTTGGTCACAGTATCCTTAAAGTGAAAGAGTTAGGCAGTCTGCTAAATTCTTATTTGATCTGTATAAGGAGAACAGTTTTAGGTCAAGTAAACAGAAGTCTAACTTGATCGTAAAACCAGATTCAAAGCCTCTCATTCAATTCTCTATATTAAGTCAGTATCAAGACACAGAACCTCTTGAATGAAGGAGAAGATGAATGCTTAAAGGAAGGATCTCACTGCTCTGTTAAATTTATGCTATTAATCTTCCTCGCTGTCTTCCCCAAAGGGACTTATGAACTTTCACAGAGTGTGCATTGGGAGAAAGAAAATGATGAAATTTTTGAAGATTACTGGACACCAGTTATTATTGACACTGATTCCAAGGGTCCCAAAAGTTCACTGTTGTCCATTAGTTACAGTAAGGTTTTGTGGAGGTCAGGTGGTCTATAGTTTTACCTCAGAACAGATCAGTTTGTGGGTCCATGAACACATCTTGTGGTTATTTCCCCCATTCTGAAATGTATAATTAGAATAGACAATTCCAGTTGTCCTGGCAGCAGTGATTGATCCTTATTTCCAAGAGGAAATTGTACTGCCACCACATAATGAAGGTGGAAGGATATGTTTAGAGCATATGAGGTAACTTAGGACAACTTTTAACATCATCATGCCCTGTGATTGAAGTTAATGGAAAACTGCAACAACCTGATTCAAGCAGGACAATCAATTGTCCATAGCAATGAGAGTTTGGGTCATACTACCAGGTATATACCATGACCATTTGGTAGTTGTATGGTTGTTTTGTGTTGATTTTTTTTAAATTTTGTTTTGTTTTTCTTTCAGTTTTTAAGGAAACTCCATACATTTTTGTTTTGCATATCAGATGAGCTATATTACATTTTATAAGGGTTCTGATTTTTCCTCATCTTTGCCAATACTTGTTGAATTCAAGATGCTATAGTTGTTTTTTTATAGCCATCTTAATAGGCATGAGGTGTTATCTCATTGTGGTCTTGGCTTGCATTTACCTGATGATTAATGATGTTAAGCACTTTTTCTTATACTTGTTGACTGTGCTTTCTTTGAAGAATTATTTATTTAAGTCTTTTGCTCACCTATGTGCTTTTTGATACTGAGTTGTAGGACTTTCTTAAGTATTTTAGATATTAATCACAATCAGATATATGGTTTGCAACTTTTTTTCATTCCATAGGTTCCCTTCTTTTTGTTGATTTTTGATTTATTGATTGTTTCCTATGCTGTGCAGAAGCTTTTTAGTTTGATGTAACCCCATTGTTCTATTTTGTTTCTATTGCCTGTGCTTTTAGTGTCATATCCAAGAAATTACTGCCAAGACCAATGTTGGGAATATATTACCTTATATTTTATTCTAGGAGTTTTACAGATTAAGTTCTTACATATAAGTCTTTAATCCAAGTTGGATTGTTTTTATATAGGGTATAAGATAAGAGAATAATTTCATCTTTCCACATGTAAATATCCAATTTCCTCACCATTTGTTAAAGAGACTATCAATTCCCCATTGTGTATTCTTGACATTCTTTTATTTTTTAATTGTGTTTTTCATGTAATGTTCAATAATTCTGGCATTCTTTTTGAGGATGATTTGTTTATGAACTTATGGATTCTCTTCTCTGTTTCATTAGTCTATATGTTGGTTTTTATACCATATAATCCAGGATTCCTACATCTGTGTATACATCTAAAAGAATTGAACTCATATCTGTATTCCCATTTTCAATGCAGCATTATTCACAGTAGCCAAGAAACAGAAACAACCTACATGTGACAGATGGGCTAATAGATACAGATAATATGATATATGTAAACAATAGAATTTTATTCAGTCTTAAAAAAGGGATATCCTGACATATGTATGAACCTGGAGAACATTTTACTAAATAAAATAAGGCAGTGACATAAGGACAAATGCTACATGACTCCACTTATATGAGGTACCACAATAGTAAAAATTCTAGGAACAGATTAGAATGGTGCTTGCTAGTGAGTTGGGGGGAGGGAAATGGTTAAATATTTGATGACTGTAACTTAAAAAAAATCAGTTATGCAAGATGAATGTGTTTAACATCTGCTATATAACATAATGCTTATAGTTAATAATACCTAATTGTACACTTAAAATGTATTAAGAGGATACATTTCATGTTCAATGTTTTTGTTAAAATAATTTAAAAAAAAAAAACAGTAGCAGAAATCACTCGAGAAAATCATGACGTGCCTGCTGAGCAAAAAGGGAATAGAGAATGGGCAGTGTAAGAAGGTAGTTTTTAATACTAGCTAGAGCTGAGTGCCCAGTTGCAGAAACCAGGACTGTTGTTGTTATTAGTATTTCTTCTTTATTTTATTAGAAACATGCACGTGTATTAAATTATCTTTGTTTTCTTGTCTTTTTAATCACTTTATCATATAACATAATCAGTATAAACTTTTCATCATAGTAATTAATTTACAGGTTATCAAGGAGAAGTATGAACATCACTCAAAGATTTCCCATCCTCTTCTGGGGAAAGGATTAATAGGCTTTAATAATAGTACACAGGATAGATGCGTCATGCTCGGCAGAAGTGTGACTTTGTTATTGTCTTTATTAGGAGATTAAGTATTACTTAAGGAGAAGTGTATGGGTGCCAAATTGATAAGGAATCTAGTGTGATGGTAAATTTTTTGTGTCTACTTGGATAGAATTAAATCCCCAATTGCTTGGTCAAGCAAATGGTACTCTGTATTTATTTTTAGCTGTGATTAATATTTAAATTAGTAAAATTTGAGTTGGCATTTACGTTCTAATGGAAGAAGACAATAAAGAACAAACAACTAAATAAACTATTACACAGCTAATCATATTATTATCTCTTTGTCTCAGGCTTATTTGTTTTTGATAAGATAAAACAATAAGTTTAAATACAAGGCGTGGGGTATGTTATTATAGCAGTTGCAAGGACAAAACAGATGTCCATCACCTTTCCATATGGTCTGTTCCTTCCTTAGTCTTCAATACGTTCACGTTCCTCCTACTGCCTTTTTTATTTACGTGTATAAATCAGCTGTCAGACATCTCCCTGTGCTAGTCATTTAGACTCAAAGTGATTTCTATCAAGAACTGTAGGTATTGTCAGCTTGTCAGGAATGCCACTGCCTTCTGCTTTTCAACTTTGCAAGTGCTACTTGATTGACATTTTTAAAATTCTGTCAGCTTTTATTGCCTTTGTATGCTTTATACAGAACAGAAAAGAAGATGCAGTTCCTATGCATTTGATTGGCAAAATCACAATCTCAACAAGAAAATGTTCAATTTCATAAATCAAGTATTTCATAAATAGAGAAAAAAGGTGACAATATAGATTATAGACTCAGTTGTGAAAAGGACTTCTGGTATAGAAATTAACAGCTCTCAAACTTCCAAGTATAGATTAAAATCCTATAATGAAAAACAAATATTAAAATACATTAACTGATTTCCTTCAGGGTACAATAATGGTGTCTTTATTTCTTTCAAAGAAACAAGTTTTTTTTCTTTTAATTCTATTTGATCCTATCAGAGCTAACATACAGTATTATATTACTTTCAGGTGTACAGTATAGAAACTCAACAATCCCCTGCATCACCCAGGGCTCATCAGAAGTGCACTCTTTAACCTCCATTTCCTATTTCACCCATCCACCCACCTACTCCCGCCTGGCAGCCATCAGTTTGTTTTCTACAGGTAAGAGTCTTTTCTTGGTTTCTTTCTTTCTCTCTTTTCCTTCGCTCATGTGTTTTGAGAAACAAGTCTTACTAAATAAGTGAAATCAGTAATTCACTGTGGATTCTAAAAATCTGTGAGCTAAAATAAACTATACGCCAAATATATTAGATAGGTTTTTGTTTGTTTCACTCATTAAAATATTGCAAGAAACACTGATTGTTCCAAAGACTGTTATTGCCCCTTTGGAAGTCTCACTATAAAAACATAAACTAATGTGAACCGTTACTCTTTGGATTAAGAACTAAAAAAAAAAAAAAAAAAAAAGAATCACCTGCTTATGATTATTCTAAATGAAAGTGAGAAAGATATAAGCATAATTAATTATACTAGAGTATAGATGTTCAAAATGAAAACCTATCATGGCATTTTAAGAAATAAGTAATAGGTAATACTGAAATAAATGTTTTTATAACATAATCAGTCATAACTTTTTTTCTATTTTTCAGAATGGGTCTCTAGGTTGAAAATTCTACTGAATATCTGTGAAGATATTTTAACTGCTTATAGTAAGTTACATAGATTCGAGATCTTTTTGCTTCAAATCTAAAAGGAGGCATGTCTATCACTGAGACATAGTGGCAAAGTGAAGGCTAGGTAATAGTTATAAAATGGGTAAGCGATCAGTTACACAATGAAAAATTAAGCTTATTGGAAATGAAAGTAATGATAATGAATGCAAATATTCCATGTTCCATGATATAAATAAATATAAATATAAATAATATAAATATAAAATAAAAATATTTTATTTTTTACTATGTAGTGAATAAATTATGTAAATAGTAAATAAATTATGTAAAATAGTAAAATATGTAGAATAGTGCATATGCTACATTATCAAAATTTACCAAGATAGATATCAATTATGGTAGAATTCAAATTAATTTTAGGTGTATAGTTCTCTAATTAGAGACGAATTATAGATTGCCAATTCAAAAGTCATAAATAAAGGATGCCTGGGTGGCTCAGTTGATTAAGTGACTGCCTTGGGCTCAGTTCATGATCCCAGGGTGGTTGAGCCCTGAGTCAGCCTCCCTGTTCAGTGGGGAGTCTGCTTCTTCTTCTCCTGTTCCCATGCTTGTGATCTCTCCGTCAAAGGAATAAATAAAATCTTTAAAAAAATCATAAATTGTATGAAAAAATAAGCAGAAAAGTAGAGCAAACAAATGGTAAATTTAAATTACATATACATATAAATTTGTGCTGCAATCAGTTTATGTAAAAATTCTCAGTTCCTCATTGTTTATTTCATTGGAGTTTGCTGGTTGACAGCAATGGCTCTATTTCAGAGAACTGGTGGGTTTGAGTCTACTCTGTTGTGTGTTCTCATTCCTGGTTACAGGTTAAAAAAGGAATCTCCTATCTAGGCAGACACACAAGATGACTATTATAATGACTCTTTCCATATTCTATGTGTCAAAGCAAGTCACATGACCCAAACATATAAGTAAGGAAAGGAAATATATGATTTTCTTGGGAGTTACAGGAGGGAGGAGCAAACTTTTCTAAAAATAGTATATTTGGTCACGAGCTGCTGTGTTAGCCACATATACTTGGATTCTGTTCTTCTATATGAAAACAAATCACTTGAAAACCAAGGAAGATATCCCAAAAGCTTCAACCGAATAAAACACATAGCTCAAAGTCCTTGATATTTCAGTAATTTCTACATCAGCTCTAGATGAGGTTTTCCTTGAATTGGAAATTTAAGAGAAAAAGGGAGTCCAGGAGAGAGAGAGAGATAAAGAGAAGGAAGCGTCGAGGGATGGAAGGAAGGGAGGAAGGGAAAGAAATATTCAATGCAAGGTAATGGATCAGGGATCTATTACTAAAGGGAAAGAATGGAAATCACGCTGCAGATAGCTGTAGAAATTTTGAACTGCCTTGAGTGGACCCTTTATTACTGCCTGGGAGTAGCTTACCAGGCCACTATTCTTTATTGGTTTGGACCCTATTGTCTGAGTGTTTCTATTTCATCATATCATTTGGATGCATTTGAAAAAAGCATTTAAAAATATCCCCTCCTTGTTGGCTGGTATCTTTCTCAATCAGGTTTCTGTTCATAAAATATTGTGTATTCAAAGATAAATTTCTCTTTCAAATTGTCAAAGATTCATCCAAGTTGACAATTTTGGCCATCCATCCATTATTAATATAATATAAAATATTATTGGATTTTTCCTAATTGTTATAATGTGTTGATGTGATTCCAGTTACGCCACACCCACAATTCTTGTTAAGAAATACCATTTCTGGGGTGCATGGGTGGCTCAGTGGGTTAAAGCCTCTGCCTTTGGCTCAGGTCATGATCTCAGGGTCCTGGGATCAAGCCCCACATTGGGCTCTCTGCTTGGCAGGGAGCCTGCTTCCCCTTCTCTCTCTGCCTGCCTCTCTGCCTTCTTGTGATCTCTCTCTCTGTGTCAAATAAATAAAATCTTTAAAAAAAATACCATTTCTTATGTTGGCTAATTGAATTTAAATGAAAAAATAATTTAAAAAAAAGAAAGAAATGCCATTTCTTTCTTGACTTGAGTACAGATTCTTTGGACAAAAAAGACATTAGTGGAACATATACTTAATCTTTTTTTACCTAAGTCCTTTTTTTTTTTTTTTAAAGATTTCATTTATTTATTTGACAGAGATCACAAGTAGACAGAGAGGCAGGCAGAGAGAGAGGAGGAAGCAGGCTTCCCGCTGAGCAGAGAGCCCGATGCGGGACTCCATCCCAGGACTCTGGGATCATGACCTGAGTGGAAGGCAGAGGCTTAACCCACTGAGCCACCCAGGCATCCCTAAGTCCTTTTTATCTTTTAAATTAATACATTTTATTGGCAGCAACTTCAATACAAACAGGCAGGTGTTTTAATATAACAGATCTTAATATTATATGTGACAGTATTTTCCTGAGGGTTTATATTTCAAATCTCAGAATTTCTGGATTCTTTTTTTTTCCTCTTTTATCACTCGTCTACCAAATACCATATTAGCCAGCATTTGGTACAATATTATTTTCAAAAATCCCCAAAATATTCATGTCTTATATAGCAATAATTATTATTATCTCATTGGACTGCATGCTGATTGGTGAAATTCTGTTACAGGTTTATACTGGGTTCAGATCTGACCCATAGGCCTTCTCTGAATATAAATTGAAGAACATGTTTTTTATGGCATATTTTCTCATGACAGAGGGCAGATGATTGATGGAAACTTGCCAGACTTCCTAAAGACTCTACTTGGAACAGACATTATCACTTCCACAAAGTATCACTTCCGGGGCACCTGGGTGGCTAGTGGGTTAAAGCCTCTGCCTTTGGCTCAGGTCATGACATCAGGGTCCTGGGATCGAGCCCCGCATTGGGCTCTCTGCTTAGCGGGGAGCCTGCTTCCTCCTCTCTATTTCTCTGTTTGCCTTGTGATCTCTCTCTCTCTCTCTCTGTGTCAAATAAATAAATAAAATATATTTTTTTAAAAAAAGCACAATTGCTTCCACAAAATATCACTTCCCAAAGCAAACCATATAGTGAAGATTAATATCAATAGAGTGGGAAAGCATATCTCTCCCTTGGGGGAGCAGAGAGTGAATATTTGGTAAATAGCAAAGTTACAGAAGATAATTTGAGAAATATAATCAACTTTACAACAAAAATTATTATCTGAGTGGACAAAACCACTACATGATAAGAAAAGTTATGTTTCCTAGGAAAGTATTGTGATATTTTTACCTAGGTACAACTAGTAAAATGTCTCAAAATGGAGGCAGTGGTAGATAAATTAATAAATGACAAAGAGTAAATTAACAAACCCACTGTCATAGTTTGAGATTTCAACATTAATCTATCAGTTAATGATAGATCCATGATCACCTCTTTTCAAACAAAAACAAAAATAAGAGTGGACATAACCCCCCCCCCCTTTTATTTTTAACTCCTTTCCATTTCCTTTCTGCCAAATTGAGTCTACAGCCATTATTTGAGACAGTGAATGAGGGATCTGTGTTAAGTAAGAAAGAGAAACATATCATAGCACTGAACAGTGTGGCAAATCCTGACCAGGATGAGTAGAGTATCCTTAATGGGCAGTCTGATGTAAGATGTCAAAGCCCAGAGTGAGAAAGGCATCTGCAAAACACTTGTTTGGTGCACAGAATCTGACTGGTATGAGAATGATATTCCTGAGGAGAGACACCTGTGACAGTGGTAGATGCTATGTGCAGCGAAAAGGGTGTTTATAGGGAAGGCCACTGGAAGTGGAGTATTAGGGCATTGAAAGGAGGATGACCACATCTGCATAGGTAGGTTTCTATGTCTATATTAAAGTGCAACTAGATGAGGTGGATGCCCTAGCCTGTCTGGATGATCAGAGTATCAGGAAAGCACAAAAACTTAGCAGCATCTATTAAGGGGCAGAAGGGTGCATCCCAGGATAATATCCCAAAGCATGGATGAGGGTAGGGGGGAATGTACAAGTTTGAGTACATGCAAAGGGACTTATTGAATGAGTAAATATAGAAGGACATTGGGAGCAAGGAAGTGCAGATGTGGAAAGTATCATCACTAGAACATTCCATATGACATTGAACTGACAAATAGATAAGACAAATATAGAAATAAATATAGTTGTAAACTCAAGCACTTATGGTTGTGTTTATGTATATGTATACATTGTTTAGTACAGTAACCACTGGCAACATATGACTATTTAAATTTAAATTAGTTGAAGTTAAATAAAATTAAGTATTCAGTTTTTCCATCATGAGAGCCAACTTTCAAGTATGTAATCATCTTATGTGGTAAGTAGTATTTTGGACAGCACAGAAATACATGTACAAACAGTACGGAGTATATATGTACATGTATGTATTTATGCATTTGTACCTATATGTATTCTGTTATGTATTTATGTATACACACACACACGCCCCTATCAATATGCCTAATCAGATCTATATTTATTTTTGTGTTTTGTCAGTTACATTTCAGTCACTTGATATAAACCACATGGTAACTTGAATGGGGAAAGTTTAGTATAAAGGTAATAAAGAAAATTCTAAACAAAATCCTATAATAGGGAAAGAACCCAAGAAAGAAACAAACTCATAAATGACGTGGGGGGCACTCCCAGGCTGTGATTGCGATCTTGTTGGTAAATACAGGGTTGTAGTCCACTGGATGGTTAAGAAGTCTATTCTGTTACCGTGAGCCAGAATTGGATCAGTCATCAGTTCAAGGCTGACAGGCAGAAATGTTGATGCCTTTTTGTGGAAACTGTCTGCAGGCAATACAGTGATGAATTTTCTAGAAATCTAGCTGAAGCACTAGTTGAATTTTCCGCAAAGCTAGGCAATCTTCCCATGAGGAATGCTGTTGAACTATGGGAAACTGGCTGAGTACCCACAGAACTTACCCAGAAACTGTCAATTGCAAGTGGTCTGGAAGAAGAAATAGGCAGACCTTGGAACTTGCCCTCGGTAAGTCAAGTGGAATGCCATGGAATTCACTGGGAGACTTTCTTGAGGATTGTCACTCTCTTTAGGAAACTTTCTGTGAGGTGTCACTAAAACTGCTGGCGGTGCCACTGAAACACTGGATGTGAGAGCTCCACAGAAGCAAGAAAAGGAGAAGCTCACTGGAATCCAGATGAAAAGCCACTAATCTTAGTGATATCTCCAGTGCCCTCTACTGGCAAAATTTGCCATCATGGCATCTGAAATATGAGAGGTTTTTCTGCATTAAATGGCAATGAAGGATGGTTTAGCAACTATAGATAATGAATTGATAACTGGAACAATTGCTAAGCTACTTAAACATATCTATACATTCAGTTACACAGATTTTTCTGCATAATTATTGCTATTTTATCTATTTACACATACACACATTCTAAAGAAAATCACAGGACGCTCTTTTGTATAAAACCGTTGTAAATAAACTGACATATAACTGTGTGTATGTGCATGTGCACATGTACTCAAACATTTTCTCTAGTATTGTTTGCTGAGAGAACCTAGGAGCAGTGACTACAATGAGCATGCATAGGACCTAAATCCTTTTTTTCTAACTCTAAAAAAAAAAAATAAATAAAGGTTTATTTATTCATTTGAGAAAGAGAGAAAGAGAGAGAGAGAGGCAGAGTGAGAGTGAGAAGCAGACACCCTGCTGAGCAGGGAGCCTGTTGCGGGGCTGAATACCAGGACCCCTGAGATCATGACCTGAGCAGAAGGCAGATGCTTAAACATTTGAACCACCCAGGTGTCATAGAATCTAGATCTTGATTTCATAATATCATTGTCCACTTAACATAACCTGGGATTTTTTGGTGAAATGTGTGATTTGAAGGCTGAAATAGAAAAAGTATGTTCCCCAGAATATCCTTTACAGAAGAAATCAAAGAAGTACTCAAAGAATGATGACGGCATATCAAAAAGACATAAAAGCCAATCTGAGGGACCTCCACTAGCAAAATCAGAATATGTTCATTGCAAAAATAATGATAGAAATAAAATTATAAACCATTACAAATAATAGGATACTTTGAGTCTATAAGCAAAAATTTAAAATGTTGATAACAACCAAGATATATTACATGATTTTAAAATTACTTATTAATGATGAAGGGGAAAAGTTATTTCACTATGGCAAAGACTGGCAGGTGTACCCTAATCAAAAAAGTTAACATCTCTAATAATATGACATATAATATGTGTGCCACCTAATAGGATGCAGTGAGAAAAACAAAAACTAAACAAAATAAAACAAAACAAATCATTCTGTGATTTTCTTGCCAAAAACATATAACCTAAAACTAATCATGAAGAAATACCAGGCAAACTAAATAGAAGGACTTTCTTAGTATAACTGGCATATAATCTTCAAAAGTGTCAAGGTCATCAAAGTCAAATAAAGACCAGAAAAAACTTTAGGTAGGGGGAAAAAAAAAGCGACACATGATTCTGGTATGGAATGTTCTCCTTTGAAAGGAATTATTGGAAAAGTTGGCATGTATGAGTTGTATCTGAGAATTAGATGATAGTAATATGTTAATAATTTCTTGATTTTAACACTTGCCCTGTAGTTAAGTAGAAAAAAAACAAAACCTTGTTTGTAGGAATACATTCTAAAATATTTGGAAATGATAACACATTATGTTGACATTTCAGACATAAAAGCAATCTATTACAGATTTCTTTGGCCTAAATTTTTTATATAAGTACACATTATGCTATCAAAGTATTTTATTTTCTAGAAATACTCATGAACATCTGTTCTGAGATAATCTTTCTAAATAAGATCATGAGAGCACCAACAGATGTGGCCTCTAGAGTCTGCATAAGACTTCCAAATGCATATCTTGCCAATTTATCCCAATCCTAGAATTGATACAACTTTTACAGAATTAGGGCAAAATTCACATTAATAGTTTGAAGATGCATTTAATAAGGGAAAATTTTTATTTTTATATTTTTTTTCTCTTGATTGAACCATCTGTTCTTATGATTGGGTATTTGGATGTTCATTGTGAAAAGAGCCCTTATTAACAAGGAGTTTTTTCATATAATAAAATCTATTCTATTAACTATTATAAATTAATGAATAATCATTATATGCTTAGACCACATTTTCTCTTTCTATAAACAGCTAAGTAATAATAAACTGATTTCAATGAATAAACTCTCAGTTGCACTAATTCTGATTATACAGTTTAAAATTTCAATTGTTTGACCTCATGAAGCTCCTCACTTATTTAAAATCATCATTTAGCTGACAGTTAATCAGAAATATAAAATATAAGCCCTCAATATGTGATTATTTTGATATTTTTACATTCATGCTTTAAGTAATCCTCTGTACATGGTGATACCATAGATATGATACACAGAGAAAGTCGTCTAAATTTAACTTTTTTTTAACCCATCTAATATTATATCAAGTATCTTTCTCTGTTAGATTTGAGATATATGATAGTGGACAATACAGACAAGATCCCTACTCTTATACACTCACAGAGCTTACATGTTAAAGGGAAAAGATAGAATGTGTGTGTATGTTTATGTGTGTGTGCACATATAATCACACATGGATGGAGATGTACAACTCACATGTATATATGTAACACATAAGTACTATTTATGCTATTATTTTCTATTAATTTCTATTTATGCTATTTATGCTATTATTTTCTATTAAAAAATAAAAGTGGTTAAGTGGTTTAACTACATTAAACAGAGTGAACAGTGAAGTTGCCTCTGAAGAAGTGACTTTTGAGCTCTTTTAGACTTTGAGAGGAATCCATGCTAAGAGTTTGAGGGGTGAGAGCAATGTCTGTTCATGTCTTCTGCCCATTTCTTGATTGAGTTATTTGTTTTTGGGAGGTTGATTTTAATAAGTTCTTCATAGGTCTTGGATATTAACCCTTTATCTGATACGTCATTTGCAAATATCTTCTCCCATTCCACGTGTTGTCTTTCAGTTTTGCTAAGCATTTCCTTTCCTGTGCAAAAGCTTTTTATCTTAATGAAGTCCCAATAGTTCACTTTTGGCTTTGTTTCCCTGGCCTTTGCTTATATGTCTAGCAAGGGTTGCTGCAGCCAAGGTCAAAGAGGTTGTTGCCTGTGTTCTCCTCTAGGATTTTGATGGCTTCCTGTCTCACATTTAGGTCTTTCACCCATTTTGAGTTTATCTTTGTGTATGGCATAAGACAATGGTCCAGTTTCATTCTTCTGCATGTGGCTGTCCAATTTTCCCAACACCATTTGTTGAACAGACACATGAAAAAATGTTCAACATCATTTGACATCAGAGAAATACAAATCAAAACCACAATGAGATACCACCTCACGCCAGCCAGAATGGCTAAAATTAATAAGTCAGGAAACAAAAAAGGTTGGCGAGGATGCAAAGAAAGGGAAACATTCTTACTGTTGTTGAAGATACAAGCTGGTACAGCCACTCTGGAAAACAGTATGGAGGTTCCTCAAGAAGTTAAAAATAGAGCTACCCTATGACCAACCCAGCAATTGCACTATTGGGTATTTACCCAAAGGATACAAACATTGTGATCTGAAGGGGCAGCTGCATCCCAGTGTTTATAGCAGCAATGTCCACAATAGCCAAATTATGGAAAAAGCCCAGATGTCCATCGACAGGTGAATGGATGAAGATGTGATGTGCACATACATACATACATACATACATACAGTGGAATACTACAGAGCCATCAAAAGGATGAAATCTTACCATTTACATCAACATGCATGAAACTGGAGGGTATCCTGTTGAACAAAATAAGCCAATCAGAGAAAGAAAGTTGTGGAATTTAAGAAACAAAAAAAAAAAAAAAGGAGGATCAGAAGGGAAGAGAGGGAAAAAGAAAATAAAATGAAATCAGAGGGGAGACAAACCCAAAGAGAATCTTCGCACCTCTAACTGAAGCTTGCTCTAGGGGAGGTGCAGGGGGGATAGGGTAACTGATTAATGGACATTAAGGAGGGCACATGATGTAATAAACACTGGGCACTGTATGCAACTGATTAATTACTGAACTCTACATCTGAAACTAATGATACACTATATGTTAACTAAGTGATTTTAAATAAAATAACTAAAAAAGAGTTTGAGGGGTTAGAACACAAAATGCAAAGTCTCTGTGGCAAAAGAAGCTGGACTGGTTTGAGAAACTGAAAGAAGTTATGTGTGGTTGTCACAGAGTGAACAGAAGGCAGTGTGGAACAGAAGTGAATTAGAAGCCAGGGCATGTAAGACATTTAAGTTCATGGTAAGAAATTTGGATTTTCTTTGTTATGCGTATTAGAAAGTCTTTAAAGTTTTCTAAATTAAATTTATTTTGTTTTAAAGAACACTGAGGACCCAGTGAGACATTATAGTGAGTGGTGGGATGTGAGCCTACAGTTAGCCAATGCAATGTTTTACCTGGTAATGCAAGCCACCTCCCACCACTCACTAGAAACAATTCTTAGAGCATGGGGGAGGTACAAAAGGCTTTGAAGCAAGAGAGTGGGCTTATCAGATTTCTCTTTCTTTCTAACACAGAAAATAAATCTGCATTTTGCAATATATTAGATATGCCAAAAAATGACACTTCTTACAAGTAACCTCCTATAACTAAGTATACTTAACATTTTATAGTTAGGTATGTGCTTCCTTTAAGATTTGATTAGTGGAAGGAAGTACAGTAATAAATATGATGTAGATGTGATAGTTTATTTAATAGTATATTTAAAAATAATTCTAAGTTCCACTACTATATTAAAATTACTTAAGAAATTGAAAATGCAAATTTTAAATAATCTACATAAGTAAAGGAAATAACATTCTTAGGAAGGGAAATACATTCTTTCTAAAATACACAAAATGTAACAAACGCATACAAATAATTTTTTGAACTTTTGCTTTGGTTTATGTTACCTTCTACAACCATATTTTTATTGTGTAATTTTTCTTTTTTAAAAATATGCATGTGGTAAAGCAAGTACACTGAACTGGAGGAAGAGCATGAAAGGCAAAAGAAAAGAGAGGGAGAGGGAGAGAGAGCAAAAGTGAAAAAGGAGAAAGAAAGAGAAAGCAGAGAACAGGAAGCCACATAGAGGACAAATAGGAAACGAATTCCAATACTTAAGAACTTGGGACACTTATCAAAATATAACAATCATAATTTACTGAATATACTGTCACATAGTATTCTTTTGAACAAGTTAGGCAAGTATTTACAATAATGTTCAAAATTATTTCTATGTACACATTAACAAATACAAACACACACATGGACTGAATTATCAATGTTTCTGAAACAAAACCCCCTGAAACAAACATATGATTAAAGTGGCAAATATGATTATCTTCTACATGCAAACCTCCTTCTGCCAAAAGACAAAGTTAAGCTCTTTCTTCTGACTTAAAAAAAAGGACGAGACCGAGAGAGCACATAGATACTCTTTTTAATACAGTTTATAATATTTCAAATTTGTTAAGCCTTAAAATGAATTTCATATTCAGCTTACAGTCTTCATTTTATGAAGCACAATTAGACATAGGAATAGTCTTCATGAAACAGAATATAGTAACAACTCAACCAATATTATTGGGGCTCTTCAATTCTAAATATACTAATAAAAATGTTTTTAAAAATTTTAGAGTGTCTTACTAGATATTCTGATGATTATTTCTATATTTCATCCTACTTGATGATGATGATGATGATGATGATAATAATAATGAGAAGCAGCAGCAGAAGAAGAGGTAGAAGCAGCAGCAGCAGTAATTGATAGGGTTTGCCCTCCTCCCCAACTGGATTAAGCTCATCAACAACCTTGGTAATTGGTTTTATAGCTCCTCTATTTTGGCTGCCTTTCCTTCACTGTATTACTTCTCTACCCTTCTGCTATTTTTTTTCTGTGCCTCCCAAACAAAGAATCTGGTCTTTAATACTTATATACTTGCTTCCAGGGATGCCTATCCTAATTTGGTACCAGACATGATCCAAGGAAGCAGAAACCCATGAGGAGATAATGGAATTGAATTACTTGTAAACAAGATGACTACGGAACCACATTCTGGTGGTAAGTGGTGTGTTTAGAAGTGCTGGCATGCTGCAACATTGGAGTCGTTAAGGCTCCTACATGTGTGAAATTAGGACAGGATACAGGTGAAAGGAGTCATGCTGACTTATGCAACCTTCCTTGCATTTGAGAAAATGATGGACATGAGAGTTGTGAGGATGCTAGCGCTGGAGGGCTGAGTTTTGTTAAACGCCACAGATGTACTCAAGGAAGAAGATAATAGGTACAAGCCAATCAATCATCAAATCAGTAAACTATGAAAATCAGAAATTCTATGAAAACCACAAATCCTCTATGAAAGGATTTAAAGATATCCCATACCCTATTGACTGAAACATGGCAAATGACCTGATTTCAGAGAGTAGAATTGCAAAGGAGGCTTATTCAAACCTCTAAATATTCACTAAAGCCTCGACTCTGATAGAACCTGTTAGACCCTACCATCTGGGATGGGGATGTCTTTTTAGACCTGTTTGAGAAGCCTTATCTCTAAACCCCAAACCCTACTTTTGCTTTGACAACATGTAGAAGCCTCTACTAGATGGATGTCTCAAGTAATGTTCTTCAAAGGTTGCCCTAATATTTAGTAAGATATTCTAGATCAAAAGCTAGTATCAAATCTCAGCATGGCCTTACTTAGCAATCACTGCATGTTTCAGGAGAAAGGATATAAGCCACAAAAGAGCTGCAAGTTCAGGCTATTATATTCATATAAGACAGGGAAAATACAACTGGAAATGGATCTTGGGTTACTAGAATGAAGTGGTGAGGCAAATATGTCTAATATAAGATATTTACTAATAGGGATTCCTTCTTGTAAGCTAGGATTTAACATCCTTGAGCTGATCTTATTACACTGCTTGGATGTTTTTTTGTTTGTTTGTTTGTTTGAATCTTGAACAAAGCAAAACCAAACAAAACAAGTCAAACACATACCAAAAAAATGGTCTGTGGTAAATGAGGTGGAAATATGCCTTAGCACAGTAGTAAGAATGAAGTCACATCTCAGCTGGGTACCATGCTAGTGGAGATTTATGAGACTAGAGGACCTATTGGTTAATTCTATTTCTTTGGAGAATCCAAAGGATATTTCTTTCTCTAAAGCAAGCATTGTGCTAATGATAGAGCACCTGGAATCGCTAACAAAAATAGTGTTTTCTGTCCTTTGCAGACAGGTTGGTAATAGGAGAAGTTGTTATGCAGCTGGGCTCCTAAATGTCAATAGTGATAATAAGATTTCAGAAAGCGGAAGCCTGGTGACAAGACTTACCTATCAGATACAAGATTTGTAAGGCTAGTGCGACAAGTAGGAAAGCTGGAATAACTCACAGAGATCTATGGGGATGACTAGGGGACCATGGGATTCCTAGGGATCAAGTATATAGGCCGCTAGTGAGGATACAGCTTAATCTACATAACAAAATCTGTTAGGAGTTAATGAGCCCAAGTCTGCTTTCACTATATATCTCATTCAAATTCCAGTTTCCAGGACAGAAGAATGTAAGTTGAACAGAGGGTTAAGGCACATTGAGGAAGATCACTAAAACATCACATTAAGTGTATATGATAGTGCTTCCCCCCAAATACTCTAAAGTCAATCGCAACCATTTAGCAGAGTACCTATTCATTGGGAAAAGTAAGACCCAACATTTCAAGAAATTTTACAAAAAGGACAAGGACAACAGAAAAGCAGAAATACTACGATAGTTCCTTAGTAGGTGTAGGGAGAGATGATAAATGGAGTGGCCCAAATCCATTTCTTGGTAATCATAGCCCTAAATTATGGCCCTGCCTTGTCCTGAGGTATTTAATCAAGATTGGTATATTGGACAGCTGGCTGAACCTTCAAGTTAATTCTCTGTCATGAGGAAAAAAGTCATTATAGTAGAAAATGTCAAATAGAAGCTCCTGAATCTTCCTTACTCCCTAGTAAGGTAGAAAATTGGAAGCACTAAACAGAATTTAGGTAAAATGACCGAGATCAGTCAGTCTTAAATTCTTACCTAATTGGAGGATAATGTTCCCCATCATAACTTTTTCTTGTTCCCCAAGATTGTGTTTACATTCCAGTTAATTAACATACAGTGTAATGTTAGTTTCAGGTATAGAATTTAGTGATTCATTACTTATGTAACAACACCTGGTACCCATCACAGGTGCTCTCTTTAATTCCCATCACCCATTTCACCCATCCTCCTGCCATCTCCCCTCTGATAACCATCAGTTTATTCTCAACAGTTAAGAGTCTTTCCTTGGTTTGCCTTTCTCTCTTTCTTTGTTCCCCCCTTCATTCATTTCTTTTGTCTCTTATATCCTATAATGAATGAAACCATATCATATCTGTCTTTCTCTGACTGATTTATTTCAGTTAGCATAATGCACTCTAGCTCCATCCATTGTCATTGCAAATGACAAGATTTCATTCATTATGGCTGAGTAATATATATTTATCTGTCTATATATAGATATAGATATAGATATAGATATAGATATAGATGTAGATACATACACACAACATATCTTCTTTATCCATTCATCTGTCAATAGACATTTGGGGTCTTTCCAGAATTTTGTAATTTTTGATAACGCTGCCCCATCAAAACTGTTTATAATTCATCAGTTCTACCCTTCAATAACCACATGGATTATAATGGATGTCAAAGACGACTGTAAACAACCAAGTGTAAAACCAGTTAACATAGCTTTTCCTTTACATCGACAGATAATCCTGTTTTTACACTTGATTTCTTGCTATTTGGGAACAAAAAATATAAAACTGTGTAAATTAAATCTAGGAACAATAATTAGCAAATGCTTTGCTTGCTCAGCTAGACCCATGAATGCTAGGTGCAATATTATAAAACACAAAAATTTAGGGGAGCCCCACCTCAGTGAAGATTTAAAGACCTGTAGCTGTTAGGTACACCAAGATATTCCCTAGAAGTTAAATGATATATTATTGCACCTTGCCCTTCCCACCACAAATAAAAAAGTGGAGCACCTGGTAGCCCTCTTTGCATTTTACATATAGTAAATATTGCCCTGACACACTTATCAGGTGACCTGGACAGCTGCCAGTTTTGAGTAGGGACAGAGCAATAAAGTATTCTGTAGCAAGTAACCTTGACACTTGAGCCATATGATCTTGCAGGTGATGACATGATAGAAATAAGTGTTGCAGGTAAACATAACATGGAGTTTCTGGCAAATCTCAATAGAAGAATCAAACTACTTGGCCAGTTGAGTTAATTTCACATTCCTTTTGTTTTGTTTTGGAATGAAGTCTATTAGAAAACAAAATTCTGCACTCTTGTTTTCATTTAAGGGACAGTTATTTTGGCATATATCTTAGATCTCAAAAACATACAGTGCATTTGGATGAAAAACTTAGATATAATTCGTTCTCTTTTCCAGGTTGCTCAATAAGAGTAATTAAGTTTCCGAGAAGAACTCAAACATATTTCTTCATATAAATGAAGTAATAAATTTCTTTGACTCAAAGGACTAATAATTTTCTAAAATGTCTTTAGAGTACTGTATCAGCATCATCTGTTAAAAAGATCATTGAAAACATACAAATATTTACCATTATATTTCTTTAATCTTACTTAGTTAATTAGTTGACTTTATATAATAGCAGTTTTCAAAATGTCAGGAAGTTCATCATGTTTTTTATAGAGTCATAATATAGTTTTTATTATTCAAATCTAATAATTTTTTAAAAAGCGTTTCTATTGATTTTTCCCTATGTTCTTATTTTGTCTGCATTTGAATTTCAGAAATGTGTAACATTTAACTAGTTATTGACCTATTTATTTTGTAACTTTTGAAGTAGTTCTCAATCTTCCCACTCATCAAATTTTTACCCTGTTCATGTTCAGAATAGCTTTATTGTAACATGTGATTTCAACAAACTGCATAATAGATTATAATTAGTAGGAAGCCTAGAAATAAGTATTTTTTTTCTATGAGATTACCAAACTATGACCTATAGCAGTAGTATCACACTTCTATGTCTCAGAAAGTTATTGGGTTCCCAATAAAGCATCTTGTTTTTTGGGATAATACCATAATGCATAGTAAAACAAAATAATTTAATCAAAATTATTTATTTACAAATACTTAAAAAAAACAACAACTTTACAGTGAAGACCCACTAACGGGTTTTGTTTTTGGTTTAGTGTTTTTGTTGGGTTTTTTTTGTTTGTTTGTTTTTATAAATGTTGGTAAAACTCTAAGCTACTTCTCAGAACTGATTGTAATTACTGGAAATGTGAGTGTATGTGTCTATCCCATCCCAAGAGGAGTTGAATCAGTAACCCTGGGACTGGGGTAATGTTGTCATTTGATTGTTTATCATTTTTTTGTTCTATTTAAGGTTTCTGTCTCATTCTGCTTCACAGTCACAATTGAGAACTACTACTCTTCTATAAGATAATATACATTACTCATAGAGATGTTGTGTTATTTTAATCAAATATGTAATTTTGAATCTGTATTAAATTTAAGACATTTAAAGATTTATGATTCATTAGTCAACATATTTGATTTTCTATTATAGTGAATTAAATAAAAACTAAATAAATATTTTAAAGGTAGAAAACTGTGAAAGTTATGTAAAATACTTTTTTACATATAGTCTATCATTGAGAAATAGCAGCTAGTACTATTTTATTATTTTCCTTTCTGGAATGTATAATTTAATTATTTAATTTATTTGTGTATTCTTTAATCATGCTGGAAAGATGTCTTTAGGAGTACAATGTTTAAAGGATACATAATATCCTATCATATAAACTGTCTCTGTTTATATTGTTTGCAATATGTTTCTACTATTTTGTAAAATAATACTATGAAAATAGTCATGCCTGATGTAATCTGAGTGTATGATTATTTCATGAAAATAGGTTCCTGGAAGTATTTAAGTTGAAAATGAGTGATTAAAACTATGATACAAAGTGAAAAAGTATTTTTCATGACATACAAATCATTTTAACTCATGGCATGATGTATTATGCTGTCCAACTCATTCCTTGTTTGTAATTATTCAATTGTATTCCATTTTTAACAGAAAACATTATATCTCATGTTTTACATATGTCTTCAATAATTAGTAATGATTATACTTATAATAAATGGTTTTTAAGAAATTTATTTCAGTTACTAGTAAAATTGGTGGCAGATTTTCTTAAAAGTGCTTGGCTTATGTGGCTTTTTTCTTTTTTTTGACATTTAATCTGCTTATCAGAATTATTAGGAATTCCTGATGTTCTGAATTTCAAAAGTTAGGGAACTGATTCAGAAAGAGGTAATTTTCGTGAGGCTAAGAACCAAAAAGTATCAAAGATTCAGACATGGAGAGAGCAGGTAATTTTCGTGAGGTCCTGAAACTAGAAAGTATCATAGATTTAATTTAACCATGGAAATCTAACCACAGAGTCCATGCTTTCATTAGTTTTATGCTCCTTGGTTAGTCTCCAACCTCTGGTAAATATGCTTCATTGTTACACACAAAGACTCTTCAGGTGAAATAATTTTCCAAATACATAATTTGATATATGATATTTTAAAAAACTCATTATGTGAGAATCAGCCTTGCTCACAGTAGTTTCCCATTTTATCCAAATACATGTATTAGTTACCTATAGATGTTGTAACAAATTACCATTGTTAGATCTTAAAAAAAAAAAACATAAATATGCTTTCTTCCAGTTGTGAAGGTCAGAAATCTAAAATGTATTGGAAGGTATACACTCCTTCTTAAGGCTTTAGGAAAGAATTTTTACCATGTATTTTCCACCTTATGGGCGATGTTTCATTCCTTGGCATGTGGCCCTCTTTTAGCTGGAAAACCAATTGTATCTCCTAACCTCTGCTTCCATCAACCCACCTTTCTTCCTCTTCTGCCTTTCTCTATCATTTAAGGACCTTTGTCATTATATTGAACCTACCTACATAATTCAGCGTAATCTCCCATTTTAAGATCCTTAACCATATTGCCAATCCCCTTTGCTTTGTAAAATAAAAATTCACAAATACTGGAAATTAGAACATCGACCTCTTTAGGAGGTTTTTATTCTGCCTGCCACATTTTATTCTGCCCGTCTTCTTCAACTATACTCTTCCTCATCCACAAGTCTTCATGAAGTGCTTATTTTGGAAAGTAAAATTTTATGTGTGCCAAGCAAAAAGATATAATTAAAGTTTAGTTTTAGAGACATTTATTATGATAGTTAATTAAGAACATAAACTCATAGGAGCACCTGGGTGGCTCAGTTAGTTGAGTGTCTGAATACTGGTTTCAGCGCAGGTCATGATCCTGAGGTCATGAGATCAAGCCCTGAGTCAGGCTCCACACTCAGCAGTGAATCTACTCCTCTCCCTCGCCCCCTGCTCGTGTGCTCTCTATCTGCCTCCAATAAGTAAATAAATCTTAAAAACAAAACAAAACAAAAACACAAGTCATAATGCTTTCTACCATTATGTGATTTAAAAGTACTTACCTGGAGTGAGACTCAACATTAGTATCAGAGTATTGTAGAACTCACTGGGAAAGTTTAAGTTGAGAAAAAAACCAAAGCAACCACCTGATGTGATTCTTTTAAATATACATGGAATGTTCTGCAGGATTACCAGATTCTTCAAGAAACATTGCATAAACCATATAAATATGGTGTGTATATATATATCACACACACACACACACACACACATAGTTATAGTTATATATAAAATATATATAAAATAGTTATATAAATGTATTATATATAGTATTATGAATATATAAATAAAATGCACAATATATATTTATTATAAATATATATTACTTTTATTCAATATAAAATTATATTATTAAATAAAAATTATATATATATATAAAATGTTTGCTAAAATAATTTCTAATTCTTTCTGCTTATCTCAATAGGTGGTTAAAACACACTAATAAAATCATGCCATTAAATATTTCTTTCAAATATAAATCCTCTTATTACCACTATAAAAATTTTAATGATTTGTATCTTTTATTAACAAGAATTAAATTTATTTTAATCTCTAAGAAATATCTAGATAGTAATTTTAAAATTGTTAACTAGATACTTAATTTTTCAGAAATTCTTATAAGTTGGTTGCAAGCAAAACTTTTGAAGACCATACAACTGCATACTAAGGTAAACTCTTTTGTTTTAATTTTAAATATTCATATGTACACAAAGATATTTTATATAGGTATATTTTTATCAAAACTCACCAAAACAGATGCCAAGTTTTGTTACTAAATGTATTCCTAATCTCTCCATATTATTTTGATAAAATAACAGTAATTAAGACAAGTTTGTAACCCCTGAAAAATTCATTGTGTGTAATCTTGAAGACTGTCTGGAGTTATACCAGTGTTCTAATCCTATCTCAGTCTTCTAACCTATTAATTGGGGGAAAAAAAAAGTACTTACCAAAATGATCAAATAAGAAGTGCATTGTACTAAATGTGTTTTTTGGTTTTGTTTGTTTGTTTGTTTGTTTCTTCTTAGGATATTTTACTTTTAGAAGTTTCTTTCTTTTACTCTATGTAATTTTGTTGAAGTTGTCAAAAAGGTGATGGTAACTCTTCCACCAGTGTTGGGAGCAATTAACTGAATTTGAGCACTCAAATCATCCTGGGATCCACTTTTTCTCAATGTATCTTTTTTACTTCTCATTTTTCAGTTTCATAAGCCAATAAATTTATATTACTTTACCTAAATTTGGTTTTCTCTCTTGCTCTCTCTCTCTTTTTACATTGTCAAACGCCAAAAAATATATGCCTGTAAAACTGTCATATGTTAAGTAATTAATATCAGATATATTGCTTTAATGAAGTGGATTGCAGTTAACAAGAGTCTCAAAAATCATTCCAAAGATATATCAGTTATACTATAAGAAATGAATATCTCTGAAATTCATTCATTCTTTATTCATTAAGTGAGTCATTCAACAAATACCACTTGAGACATTAATGGAGTTAGGAACACCAATAAATTTTAAGAATTAAAAATATGCATTCCTCTTAAAATATATTAAGCATGGAAAACAAACACTTCCTCTCATTTATCCATTTATGTTTCTCTATGATCCTGTTTATTCCTTAACAAGCAGAAATTAACACAGTAAAAAATCAGACATTCTGAATAACAATTGCAGGAGCTAATGAGAATATCATAGAATTAAGTCATTCTTTTTCCAGTTGAATAAAATCAATGGTTTAATGTAAATCAAGAGTTTCATTTTTATATAATGTACAAAAAATGATGCTGGAAAGAAAAAAAAAACTAGCAATAAAGACATACTATATGATTGAAATATTATAAAATCAGTGCTCTTTATATATCTATGTTGCCCATAAAACTTTATATATTTCAAGATCATGAAGCTTGGCCTATTTAAGTACATATTTTAATAAAAATAAATTTACTGGAAAGAAAGTGCATATAGCTGAAATATCCCTGCATGTGTGCATTAACTAACACTAAATACTTCCAAGAGCCAAATTCTCACCAGCATGTAAAATTGTTTGAATTATTTATGGCCACAAACAATCACAAAACTTCAGTGGCATTCCACAACAAATGTTTGTGTGTTTGTTTATTGCCTAGGAGTTTATTCGTTAGCGGGATGATTTTTCTCATTCAGGCTGATTCATTTAGTCTTACTCATGCAGTTATGGTCAGCTGGAGGGTTGGCGATAGCCTGGTAGTATAGTCTGACTGGGTTAGGGAGTACAGTTGGGTTGACTCAGCCCATTTACATATGGTTCCTCATCTCCTAGCAGGTTAACCTGGTCTTGTTGCCATACTATGGCAGATAACTAAAGAGAAGAAGCTGAAGCACACAAACTTTCTTACACTTTGCAGGCTCTGATAAGGCCCTGTTTCAGTTGTGATCCATTCCAGTGGCTAATGCAAGTCACAAGTCCAAACTAGATTTAAGAAACAGGGAAATAGACACTATCATGTGATTTGCTAGGCTTCACATAGAAAAGTGTAAGAGGTAGGCTGTTTACAGTCCTGTCATTTTTCCTCAGTTACTATGTAGAGGCTCATATATTTGATATAATGTGGTATCATAATAAACTAAAAGCATTTTTTCTTGGGAAATATGTTTATTTGAACAATGCTTACTTTCTTCAATAATCCAATATAGTAAAAGAATTACAAGATTGAAACTACTTAAAACTACCTGTCCAAATAAAAAGGCAATAAAAAATTCACTTTAATTGTAATTGTACTGCAGCCTACAAAGCCTGCATTTTTGTCATTAGAGTCAATAAAGCAATTTAGAAATTAATAAGCATTTGTCTGTCAAGATATGGCTTCATGAATTTTAAACAGGATGATAAATTGCTATATTACATCTTTTGTCAATGTTCTGCTATTATCAGTGACAGATTAAAACTAGCTGTTTTTTAATCAAATAATGCATACATATTTTCTTAGTTAATATCTGTATGCTTAGTGAAATATTGAAACATCTTAATATATTTTATCAAGTGTAATTTAAGATAGAAAAATATAAATTAAAGTTTAATTTTATCAAATGTTCAGGAGGTACAGCTTGTGTCCAGCAAAACATAGTGATAAAGGTTTCATAGATCTACTCATAGTATTCTGTTTTATGTGGTAGGATTGAAGTTTTCCTCCTCCTTTGAAGTTAAGCATGGCCTTGTTACATTTTAGACCATGTATTATGACTGGAAATTATTCTTACCCTTTCTGAAAGGACATTTAAGGTCTAATCCATGATTAAGCAAAATAAACTGCTTAAGATACTCCTCAAATTTTAGAGTCCAACTCTTCTGAATAACTTCTTAAACATAGTGTTTGCAATATTTCAAAGATATCATCCTTTGTAGCACTGTGTATCGGTGTTGCAATATTTCATAATGGAGTGCTTTAATACTGTATCTGGGATTTTTTTTCCCCATTTTGAGGACACACATTCTACTTTGTTGCTGTTAGGTAAATGCCTTCTGCATGTGCATCGATGTTAAATAAAATAATGATTCATTTACTTTTGAGTTATATTCATTTTTTATATTCCATAAAGCATTTAGTTTTGCTTTGAAATACAGTTTACAAATTATATCTATTCTCCAGTTGTAAATAAATACTTGTACTAATATTAAATATTAGCCCTGATGCTCTGTACCAGTACATTTGTGGATATAAAATCAATTATTCTTTAAATGTTGTGTTATAGCATAATACTTTTGAAAACATACTTAAAGGGGGCACCTGGGTGGCTCAGTCAGTTAACCATCTGCCTTTGGCTCAGGTCATGATCCCAGGGTCATGGGATGGACCCCCTCAATGGGGGGTCCCTGCTCAGCAGGCTGTCTGCTTCTCCCTCTCCCTTGCCCCTACTCTTGCTCTCTCTCACTATCTCTCTCTCTCTCTCAGATAAATAAATAAAATCTTTTTTAAAAATGCTACAAGGAGAAGTAACATATTTTGAAATTATACCTGTGTGTATAACCATATATAGGTCTCTCTATGCATATATGCTTATATACATATGTCTAAGAAACTGAAGTGGTCAAATGACAATGAATTTATATAGGTGCCCCAACACGAAAACAACTTGTAAGTTGTCACTCACTTTATTACAGCAAGATAAAAAAAAAAAAAAAACAAAAAAAAAAAAACTGAGAATAACAACTTTTTGTACCTAAAAGAGGATTGAGGCAGTAGGACAAATCAGGAGGAAAAGAAACAGATAAATACAAGAAACACAAATGAGATTAGCTTACATGAAAGAAAATGTTACAGCCATAAACTGGTCGGAGCACATAAATTGTATTAGTCATCTCAAGTCTTTGACAGGAAAAGGCGAAAAGTAACCATTTTGGAACATACCCAGTGCATTCTCTATAGCCCTATTCTGCATTAAAAATACATTAGTAGAGTTTTTTTGTTGGTTTTTGTTGTTGTTGTTGTTTTGTTTTGTTTTAAATATCCAGTATTGGCATTACTGGATCACACGGTAATTCTATTTTTAATTTTCTGAGGAACACCCAGAATTTTCCATAATGGTTGTACCAATTATATTCCCACTGACAGTGAAAGAGGATTTTCTTCACTCCACATCCTTGCCAACACTTATCTCTTATATTTTTAAAACTAGCTGTTCTGACCAGTGAGAATTAATATCTCATTGTGGTTTTGATTTGCATTTCCCTGATGATTAGTGATGTTAAGCATCTTTTCAGCTCTCTGTTGGCCACCTGTCTGCCTTCTTAGTATCCATTTTTTATTTAAGCTATTTGTTGTTGTTGTTTGGTGTTGAGTTGTATAAGTTCTTTATATATTTTGGTTATTCACTCCTTATCAGATATATCATTTGCAAGCATCTTATAAATACGGAGAACAAACAGGTAGGTGACTGCCAGTGGGGAGGGGGTAGGAGGAGAAATAAGTGAAGGACATAAAGAGACACAAACTTCAAGTTATGAAATAAGTAAGTCACAGCTTTGATAAGTACAGCATTGGGAATATACCCAAAGATATTGTAGCAACATACGATGACAGGTGGTAACAACACTTATCATGGTGAACATTGCATAATGTATAGAATTGTCAAATCACTGTGTTATACATCTGAAACTACTATTACATTGTATGTCAACTATATTTTAATAATAAGAAAATACTTCATTTATCTCACATAGTTGAAAGACAAATTACCCAACTGGAGCTCTCTCTAGCTTTCTCATCTCATGTAAAGGGAGGGCTGTGAGAGGAATTATAGCAAGGGGAAGACAAAAATTGCTTGTACAGATTATAACTCAGAAACACAGGGCCACTAAGAGACTGATATTTAAACATTATATTGTAAAATGTTTCCTCTCCTCCACTCCTTACTGCAACTTAAATAGGGCACTAACACAACAGAAAATCAGCTGAAAAAGCTATAAATCTCAGGCTTTATAAGTATCTCTCAGAGAAACCAAAGATAACATGGAAGACAAAAACTAGAACTCTAGAGGAATTTGAAATCCTTGTTGCCCAGAATTATAGAAAATACAAAACTCAGCCATAATCTTAGCTGGATTAACATAAAATCTAACATTAAATATTTATTTACTCTATTTCTTAAAACCCTATATATTATGACTGCTTTTCAATTAAAAATAGAAAAAAATACAAGTCATGCTGAAAGATAAGGAAAAAGCCTGAGAGACAAAGCAAGCATCAAAATGAAATTCAGATATGGCACACATTTTTAAATTATTGGGCATGAGATTATAAATAACTATGACTGAAATTTTAAGGACTTTCATGTAAGAGTTAGACAACAAGTAAGAACAAATGAGACATGTTAGCATTGAGATAGAAGTAAGTAAGAACAGTAAGAAAGATTTAAAAATACATTGGAAATTATATATACTGGACTAGAAATGAAAAAATATTCTCAAAGGCTCATCAATGTATAGGATATAACAGAGGAAAGAATCAATGAGATTAAGTTTATATCAGTAGAAAATTACAAACTGACATATCAAGAGACAAAATATGAATAAAAAAAGAACATCTAAAAACAATCTTGCAACTTTACAAGTGTTAGATATTCACAACTGAATTACTAAAAGTAGAAAAAAAGGGATGAAGGAGATATATTGAAGTAGTAAGTCCAATAATTTAAAAACTAATCTCCAATCCTAAATTACAGATCCCAGGGAATTTATATGTATTTTATTTTATATTTTTTTTTAATTTTTTATTTTTTATAAACATATATTTTTATCCCCAGGGGTACAGGTCTGTGAATCACCAGGTTTACACACTTCACAGCACTCACCAAATCACATACCCTCCCCAATGTCCATAATCCCACCCCCTTCTCCCAAACCCCCTCCCCCCGGCAACCCTCAGTTTGTTTTGTGAGATTAAGAGTCACTTATGGTTTGTCTCCCTCCCAATCCCATCTTGTTTCATTTATTCTTCTTCTACCCACTTAAGCCTCCATGTTGTATCACCACTTCCTCATATCAGGGAGATCATATGATAGTTGTCTTTCTCTGCTTGACTTATTTCGCTAAGCATGATATGCTCTAGTTCCATCCATGTTGTTGCGAATGGCAAGATTTCATTTCTTTTGATGGCTGCATAGTATTCCATTGTGTATATATACCACATCTTCTTGATCCATTCATCTGTTGATGGCTCCATATCACTCGGCATCAGGGAATTTATATGTAAATCTACATTTAGATATATCCTATTTAACCTGCAGTGAAATAAAACAAAGAGGGAAATTTAAAAGAAACTGGGAATTGGGTGATGGACATCACATGATGTGATGAACACTGGGTATTATATGCAACACACGAAAAATTGAACACTACGTCTGAAACTAAGGATGCACTACGTGTTGGCTAATTGAATTTAAATGAAAGAATTTTTTAAAAGTGGCAAGTGGGTAGAGATAAACCTTTGCCTATAAAGGGAACAACATAAAAATGGTAGTGGAACACTTGTCAGAATCCAAGCATGCAAAAGAGAATGGAATGAAAAATTTCAAGTATAGAAAGAAAAAAGGAAAACAACTTAGAATTCTACATCCAGGGAAATTATCCTTCAAAAGTGATGGAAATATAAAGAAATTTTCAGACAGGGCGCCTGGGTGGCTCAGTGGGTTAAGCCGCTGCCTTCGGCTCAGGTCATGATCTCAGGGTCCTGGGATCGAGTTCCACATTGGGCTCTCTGCTCAGCAGGGAGCCTGCTTCCTCCTCTCTCTCTGCCTCTTCGTCTACTTGTGATTTCTCTCTGTCAAATAAATAAATAAAATCTTTAAAAAAAAAAAAAGAAATTTTCAGACAAACAAAACTGAGGAAATTTATCAAATGTCATGAAAGAAATATTGAAGTTTTCTTCAGTGAGAAAATAGAGTAATAATAAAATTCAGAAAATCTAGTCTGTATAAAAATTGGAAAAGTATTGCATGAGAATAAATAAGTGAATGATGGTAACAATGGATTGCGCAACTATAGCATACTGATAATAAAAATAAATGAGAGAAATCTTTAAGGTCTAAGAGAGAAGACCAGGAAATTATCTGTTATAAGGTACTTGTAGTACCCATGAAGTGGTATAGTGTTATTTGAAAATAGACTTATATTGTCTGTAAATGTATATTGCAAATTCCAGGGCAAATACTAAAAATATATGAGTATAATTGACATACTAATAGAAAAGATATGACTAAATCTCAAAAAGTGCTCAATTAGACCCTGAGAAGTCAGGGGGAAAAAAATGAAAGGAAAATAAAGAAAGAACAAGTATAGTCAGGCAGTCAATAGCAAATGGTGAAAATATGATAGATATGAAACCAACTATATCAATAGTCACGGAATATGATTGAAATATACTAATTAAAAGAGGTAGTTTTCTTAAAGAGCAGATGAAAATAGAAACTCACTTTACATATAAAGACACAAAGTTAATAGTAAAGCACCAGTTATACCATGGTAATCAAAAGAAAACTGGAGTAGCTGTGTTAATTTCTGAGAAAGCGGAATTCAGAACAAGGAAATGTAACAGAAATGAAGAAAGGGATTATGTGAAGATCTTCATGGAACAGGACTTTATGGAGAACCCAAGAAGACTTAACTATCTTTAAGGTGTACACTCAACAATAGAGCATCAAACGTCTGCATCAAAAAATGAGAAACACAGAAAGGACGTTTATATAAATCCACTGTATATGTTCAAACTTCATCACTTTCTTTAGTAACTACAAGGTCAATAAAACAGAAATTCTGTAAAGATGTAGTTTACTTGAATAGTATTAATAAGCAGTATAAATTGACTTGATTTAATCAACCTTTATTGAAGACCTTATTTAAAAATAGCAAAATACATTCTTCAAATCACATGAGACAGTCACAAAAATATACTAAATTCAGGACCTTATAATACACATTAACAATGTTTAAAAAGAAGTAGAAATTATGCAAAAATAAGTTCTCAGGGAACAACTGAATTAAACTGTAACTATTAACAGAAATGGTGTCTGAAAAAAAATAAAATATTTAGAGATTAAACAACACACATCTACAGAACACATGCATCAAAATAGAAGGTTCAAGAGAAATTTTTAAGAAATAACTACATGAAAATGAAAATACAATAAAATGTGTAGAATGGAGTAGAAGCAATGTTAGAGGGAAATTTATAGAATTAATGCATCTAGTAGACTAAAAGGAAGGTCTAAAACCAGCAATCTAACCATCAGCCTTTGGAAACCAGAGGGAGAAACACAATATAAGACTAAGGCAAGCAGTAGAAAAGTAAATAACGAAAACTATGGAGTAAATCAATGAAATTAAAAACAGGTAAAATCAATAAAACCAAAACTGGTCCTTGAAAAGTTCACTAAAATAGACATCTCTCTAGCCAAAATAATTAAAAATAAAAGAGAGAAGATACACATTACTAATATTAGAAATGAAATGAGCACACTAGCTCCTAAGCCTTCATTTTAAATATTATTTTCTAATAAAAGGAATGAGGATTCCCTTAAGAAAATTCTGGTGCTAAAGCAGGAAATTACAACATGAGCCTGAAGCATTTTGTAGGACAGATAATAAGGAAGTGGTCAAAATACAAACAAAACCTACATTGAGGAAATATGTCAAAGGGACAGAAGAACAAACTAAGGACCTCTCAATGGTCAAAGATGTAACAGTGTTACCAATAAAATGAAATAGTATTGGATTATAACTCAAATTATATAAGAAATATCCATAAGTGGGGGCACCTGGGTGGCTCAGTGGGTTAAAGCCTCTGCCTTCAACTCAGGTCATGATCCCAGGGTCCTGAGATCGAGCCCCGCATCAGGCTCTCTGCTCAGCAGGGAGCCTGCCTCCTCCTCTCTCTCTGCCTGCCTCTCTGCCTACTTGTGATCTCTGTCAAATAAATAAATAAAATCTTTAAAAAAACAAAAAGAAATATCCATAAGTGTATACTGATATATATTAAGGGTTAAATGAATGAATAAATAACTGAATAACAAAAATTGAATGAATGAATACATGAATAACAAATTTCCCTTACAGAAGAATTCCAAATAATTTCCGTAGAACATTCCATCACAAAAGGAAACCATTAATCTCCTCTCCTTAGGTGTAAGTTGGGGAATGGTTAATTTTATAGTGGAGAAACCTGATAAATATTACCTCAGACAGCTGATCAAGATCAATATCAATAGTAGTAAGTCATGTTTATAGTATGTCATGTCACCTTGATGTGATTCAATGAGAATGACACTTTACATTTGTGGTTGTGCTCTGAAAAATCTACAACCTTAGGGCATTTGAGTGGCTCAACCTTAGGGCATTTGAGTGGCCAACTCTTGATTTCAGCTCAGATCATGATCTCAAGGTCCCAAGCTCAAGCCCTGAGTCAGACTAGGCACTCAGCAGGAGTCCGCTTGAGATTATCTCTCCCTCTCCCTCTGCCCCTCCCCTTTCTCTCAAATAAATAAATAATCTCTCTCTCTCTTTCTCTCAAATAAATAAATAATCATAAATTAGACAACCTATGCCTAATCATGAAAAATATCAGACAAATGTTAATAGTCATTCTATAAAATACTTGATTAGTCAAGGTCATCAAAATTGGCATGGTCATCAAACACAAGGGAAGTCTTAGAGACTGTCACATCCAAAAGTAACCTAAGGAAACATGGTAAGTAAATGTAATGTGGTGAAATCTTAAAATAGAAGAAGGTAAAAATAAAAGGAAATATGAATAAACTTTGGCTAATAATGCAATGTTTCATTAACTTAATGTTTCATTAATTTAATGTATGAATGATACTAGCATGTTGAAAGTATTTGTAAGTGAGATCTGATTTGGGGAAGTCAGAGTAGATGGTCCCAAGGTAGTATTTTTTTTTTTTAAGACATTTTATTCACTTATGTGACAGAGAGAGAGAGAGAGCCAGAGAGGGAATTCAAGCAGGGTGAGTGGGAGAGGGAGAATGAGGTTCCCTGCTGAGCAGGGAGCCCTATGCAGGTCTCAATCCCAGCAGCCTAGGAACAGGACCTGAGCCAAAGGCAGCCAATTAATGACTGAGCCACCCAGGTGCCCTAAGGCAGTAAAATTTAAACAGAACTCTGAAAGCCAAATAGAAGTTACTTAGGCATAGGGAGGAGCAAAGAAGGAGCCACAGTGGTAAGTCCTTGACAAGGAGATGGTATTTTTTGAAAAACTGGAGGCCAGTTGGTCTAGTACACAAACATTAAAGGGGATATTGGGGCACATGAGTGGCTCATAGGTTAAGTGTCAGATTCATGATTCTGGCTCAGTTTATGAGTTCATGTGTGGTGAAATCAAGCCCTACATCTGGATCTGAGCACAGTAGGAGTCTGCTTAAGATTCTCTCCCTCTGCTCCTTCTCCCACTCCCATACTCTCTCTCTCTCTCAAATAACTAACTAAATAAATAAACAAAAAATAAATACATCTTAAGAAAAAAGATTAAAGGAGATATTGATGTGAGATAAAGTGGAGAGATGAGGAATTATAGCAACTTTGTAGCACATTAAGGATTTTATTTATTTTACTAAGAACATCACACCAAGATGTAGAAGATGTTTTGATAAAATTACCTATTTGCATTAAAGACATTTCAAGAATTCTTTCTTAGCCATTGGCTTCAAACCCTAATGTCTTTCCTACATCATTACTTAGTCTTATTTGGTATATTATATTACTTGGAAAGCATTAGCAAATGAAAAATAATACTAAGCCCCCTCTATGTTGTATTTATATTTATATATGTTATGAATATTCCTGAAGTTACATAAATTCATAAAATTCTGGTATGTCTTGGTATAAAGTTATCTTTATAAAATGTCTTCATTTTAAAATAAATGTTACAGAAATAACCAAATTTCTTATGTCTTGGTATAAAGTTATCTTTATAAAATGTCTTCATTTTAAAATAAATGTTACAGAAATAACCAAATTTCTTATGTCTTGGTATAAAGTTATCTTTATAAAATGTCTTCATTTTAAAATAAATGTTACAGAAATAACCAAATTTCTTTATCAATCACATCATAAAGACTCTCATTTGATCTTTAACCATTAACATTTTTAAAGTGTTTGTCATTGACAGGCTTTGTTTTATTATGGTGCTTTTATAAATATGTTCTATCTTGTTGAACTTATGTAACTATATATACAAATAATCATTAAAAAAGAGTATTTTGCCAAATTGCTTTGTTATACATAGTTTTAAAGGGAGGAGAACAAGAGGTGCTTAAAATCTGTATTTCTCTAAAGATAAAAAAACATTTTGCTAGTTAAAAAAAAATAGGTATTTTATTTTAAGGTTCACAGAGGACAATCACAAGTGAAATACTTTATTTGCCTGAGGAAATTACATTTAATTTTTTAAATCATAAATTTAATGCATATGCCCTTGTTTTGTGCCTGTTTCAGCCAATCAATAACGAGTGTTTTTGTTGGACCAGATTTCTGGTTCCTATTATGATTACAAGATGCCTTTCAGCAATAATGAGCAAGAAACATTGTTTAAAAAAAAAAAAAAAAGATTGCTAGAGAAAGAAAAAAAGAAAAGTGGGGGGGGCTTATTACTTACAGTATCTGGAAACTGCAGAACATATCTGAGGTCACCACAATGAGTTCAAGGTAAAGGTGATGATGAGGGAGAGAGGGGAAGTGAGAGAGAGAAGACTTAGGGTCTGCTTTTATTGATGTTAAGTGTGGGGCCCTAGAGTTTTGAGGTAACTTGCTGTTAGATTCTTTAATATCTCTTCTAGTCTATATGTTGTCTCTTGGAATATGATGACAGTACTGCCTGTATCTCTGGATTATTATTCAGAGTTAATAGGATAATGTGTTTGAAGCTTGAGTGTAGTATTTGATATATAATAATCATTAAAATTTAGTAATATATGTTGCTGTTGTTGTTACCCTCTTATTATCATTATAATTATATTGCTGATTTAACTCTCTTATTTATAGCATTTCTCTTTTCAGTTTTCTTTAAATAATTTTAATACTAATTCAATACCTTCAAAGCAATATCAAAACTATGTTTGTCATCTTCTGCTCAAATTATTTGTATCTTAATTATAATATTTACATAAAAGAGCGTCTTCAAACTTTGACATCTTTAATTGCTCTGCTCTGATCATTTTCTACATATACTATGCCTTTGATGAAAGATATGAACCAAGACTACTATTGGGATCCAAAGGCAAATTAAGATCCTAACATATGAGCAACTGAGTAAGGATGGTCACATCTTTCTCAGTGAACTTCCCCATTTCTTTATTATGTGAAAACATGGGCACTGTGTCCAGCATTCTCTTAGAAGAAAATTTTCCAAAATTCCAGAATTTTATTGAGATGAATTTTAAGTTCTGAATTTTTTTAAAACATTAAATAAATTATTAGTTATAACTGTATTTCTGAATTATTTAGTTATAATAATCCAAGCTTCTCTGGAATATAATTCCATTATATTATTATATCCAAATAATCTAAACCAATCTGGAATGTAATTCCACCGGAAGTTAGCATTTAAACTAGCCAATCTTAAACCTACTTCCCCTCCTTCACCTGTTCTTTGGAAACCACAGTAAAGCCCCTTGCCCATGTTTTGCACTAATTCCTATTCCTCTTGACTGACTCTGGTATCCCCTTTTCCTTTACATACATGGCTTGACATGTTCCCTTGAGAACTGTGAGTATCAAACTTTCTTCTCAATTGCCATCAACCCCTAATCTATGGGTCTCCCCATTCCTGAATAAGAACAAAGCCTACAGTTTTAAAAACAAACAAACCCAGCCATATTATGAAAAACAAGGGGCTTATTTTATTTATTTTAACAAATCATACCTCCCCTATTTTCTTGCCCTATTACCTTGAAGGTGGCTCTGGTTTTTGAAAGGTAAGCCATTTCATGGTTCAAACAGAAAGTAAAAGAGGCCAAAATGGAAAAGAAATTTGTCTAGAACTTTTCCCTACAACCCTTTCACCAGAAACATATTAAATGAATACTTCAAAATGTAAGATAGCTTGGGAAATAAAATACTTTCAGAACAAATTCTAATTAATTTTTTAAGTTTGAAATCCTCTGTATGCTTCACAGTTTACCAAAATAGCCTCTTGTGAGACTCTACTATAGCAAGGCAACCAGCATACTGACACTGATACAATGTCACAAAACATTTTCATCACCACAAGGATCTCTTTTGATGCCCTTGTATAGCTACAGCCACACCCACCACTACCCTGTTCATTACCCTTGGTACCCACTAACTTGCTCTCCATTTCTTAAGTTATGTCATTTCAAAATGTTAGGTAAATGGAATCACACAGTAGATAACCTTTGGGGATTAATCTTTTTTTCATATAGCATCTTGTGATCCATCTCAGTTGTTGTAGGTATCAATGGTTTGTTCCTCTATATTGGTGAGTAGCATTTCATATTATGAATATACTACAGTTTGTTTTACCATTCACCCATTGAAGGACATTCAGGTTGTTTTCCTTCCTAGCTATTATGAATAAAGCTGCTATGAACATTCATGTACAGGCTGCATAATCTTTAAATTAAATAAAGTCTAGAAGGTTATGGAAATGAGAGTTGAGTACATTAATTCACAGTATCTGCAACAAATGTATGTGGGACTGAGGAGCGGATAGTCACAGAAGAGACAAAGCCATCACAGCATCATAATAAACTCCAACAAAAAGAGGGGAATACGGAAGCAGAGAACTAAATAAAATATTTATATACTTACAATGGCTTTCGTAGTTTTCCCCTGAAGGCAACCAGTGTATTTCTTCCCCTTATGTATTTCTGTAATGGGGTAGCAGTGATGTAACATTTTACTGAAGAATTACTGAAGGCACTATTGTATTCTTAATTTATTGAATTTTTCTACTTTATGAAATAATAATTTATTTCTAAGTACAAAGAGGAGAGACTGACAGTTCTGTGCGTTCTTGAAAAGCACGGAAATAACAATGACAGACAATTAAAAACACTAAAGGTATGAAAAGACAAAAATATAGCTCTTACTAAAGACAAACACTTGGCAAAGGGCATTTTTATCCACTTGTTTCTCACCTTCCTCAAAAAAAAAAAAAAAGGCTTTTCATGCAAGTGATTGTGTACAAAATAAACCTCTCACTCTCACTGGCTTGTTTGTTTGTTTTTTAATGCCTTCCAAGTTTTTACACAACTTTAGAAACAATGGTGCCAAAAATAATTACTATATGTAGCTTTTCTTTTTTTTTTTAAATTTTTTATTTTTTATAAACATATATTTTTATCCCCAGGGGTACAGGTCTGTGAATCACCAGGTTTACACACTTCACAGCACTCACCAAAGCACATACCCTCCCCAATGTCCATAATCCCACCCTCTTCTCCCAACCCCCCTCCCCCCAGCAACCCTCAGTTTGTTTTGTGAGATTAAGAGTCACTTATGGTTTGTCTCCCTCCTAATTCCATCTTGTTTCATTGATTCTTCTTCTACCCACTTAAGCCCCCATGTTGCATCACCACTTCTTCATATCAGGGAGATCATATGATAGCTTTCTTTCTCTGCTTGACTTATTTTGCTAAGCATGATACGCTCTAGTTCCATCCATGTTGTTGCAAATGGCAAGATTTCATTTCTTTTGATGGCTGCATAGTATTCCATTGTGTATATATACCACATCTTCTTGATCCATTCATCTGTTGATGGACATCTAGGTTCTTTCCATAGTTTGGCTATTGTGGACATTGCTGCTATAAACATTCGGGTGCACGTGCCCCTTCGGATCACTACGTTTGTATCTTTAGGGTAAATACCCAATAGTGCAATTGCTGGGTCATAGGGCAGTTCTATTTTCAACATTTTGAGGAACCTCCATGCTGTTTTCCAGAGTGGCTACACCAGCTTGCATTCCCACCAACAGTGTAGGAGGGTTCCCCTTTCTCCGCATCCTCGCCAGCATCTGTCATTTCCTGACTTGTTGATTTTAGCCATTCTGACTGGTGTGAGGTGATATCTCATTGTGGTTTTGATTTGTATTTCCCTGATGCCGAGTGATATGGAGCACTTTTTCATGTGTCTGTTGGCCATCTGGATGTCTTCTTTGCAGAAATGTCTGTTCATGTCTTCTGCCCATTTCTTGATTGGATTATTTGTTCTTTGGGTGTTGAGTTTGCTAAGTTCTTTATAGATTTTGGACACTAGTCCTTTATCTGATATGTCGTTTGCAAATATCTTCTCCCATTCTGTCAGTTGTTTTTTGATTTTGTTAACTGTTTCCTTTGCTGTGCAAAAGCTTTTGATCTTGATGAAATCCCAATAGTTCATTTTTTCCCTTGCTTCCCTTGCCTTTGGCGATGTTCCTAGGAAGATGCTGCGGCTGAGGTCGAAGAGGTTGTTGCCTGTGTTCTCCTCAAGGATTTTGATATTCTTTATTAGTTTTGATTTAGCTAGAGTTATGAAGCAATGTTTTACAGATTTGAAATTTGGGGGACCTGGGTGGCTCAGTGGGTTAAAACCTCTGCCTTCAGCTCAGGTCAAGATCCCAGAGTCCTGGGATCAAGCCTGCATCTGGCTCTCTGCTTAGCAGGGAGCCTGCTTCCTCCTCTCTCTCAGCCTACCTCTCTGCCTACTTGTGAACTCTGTCTGTCAAATAAATAAATAAAATGTTTAAAAAATAATAAAATAAATAAAATAAAAATTTGAAATTTAAATAACTGTGTAAATATAAAAAGGTTCCACAATTAACCTGGATCAAATAATTTATGATGAATTTGGAAATTTATTAGAACAAGTGTTATTTAATCACCTCTGGAAGTATCAGACAATCAAAGTTTCTGTCAACATTCACAAAATATCTCCTGAGAAAACAATAAAAATGATCTTAGTATTTATTAAGTCAACTAAAGATGTTTCTACTATACTGTAGCAGCATTAAATGAAAAATGAATTTGAAAGACCATTGTGGTAAATAATCACATGAAGTCTATGTGTGCAAATAAAAATTAGCTTAAAAGTAATGTGGGCAATGATGCATTGTGCAAGTATTTAAAAAACCCACCATTTTGATGTGATATGGAAATAACCCAATAATTATTGCCTCTATATAAAGAAAAAAAAACTATTAAATGTAAACCTTCATATACCTTAGTTATTTACAGACTTTATCATGTATAAATACCCTACAGATTTTGTCATAGATACTTAAAAGATGATATAGTTGGTTTTATTTCTTCCACAGCTTTTTCCAAACTTGCTAATCATTATTCTACTGTCTTATTATAAACACAATAATTTTGGACTTTCTAATTAAGAATATTTTACAAAACTATTATTTAACTTGTAACTGTTATTATTTAAACTTATTCACTCAGCATTTTTGTTGCATAATTCCTTTTATGTTCAACATCTACTTCCATAATTAGTAGCATAAATCTTCTCAAATTATGAGGCTCATCTGTTTCTTCATGAGGAATAAACTGTGTTCTAACAAAAGCTCATTGCATAATTTTATAATATTCCTTTATTCATAATACCTAAATGAGGTTTTTTTTTTTTTAATTTCTTTTCAGCATAACAGCATTCATTGTTTTTGCACCACACCCAGTGGCCATGCAATGCATGCCCTCCATAATACCCACCACCTGGCTCCCTAAACCTCCCAACCCCCACCCCTTCAAAACCCTCAGGTTGTTTTTCAGAGTCCATAGTATCTCATGGTTCGCCTCCCCCTCCAATTTCCCTCAACTCCCTTCTCCTCTCCATCTCCCCATGTCCTCCATGTTATTTGTTATGCTCCACAAATAAGTGAAACCATATGATAATTGACTCTCTTTGCTTGACTTATCTCATGCAGCGCAATCTCTTCCAGTCCCATCCATGTTGCTACAAAAATTAGGTATTCATCCTTTCTGATGGAGGCATAATACTCCATAGTGTATATGGACCACATCTTCCTTATCCATTCGTCTGTTGAAGGGCATCTTGGTTCTTTCCACAGTTTGGCAACCGTGGCCATTGTTGCTATGAACATTGGATTACATTTGGCCCTTCTTTTCACTACATTAAAAAATAAAGCACATCTTTTGATTATAATTCAAATTTAGGCCTGATTCATTGTGAAAAACATACATTTAAGTGGCAGAATAGACATTAAGATTTAAATAAATACTGATGTAATCACTATGGATAAGTGGAAATTCAGGAATGTAGAAAGACAGAAAATATGCTGTTTTGCATAAAAGATTCACAACAGCTGTGTTTCATTTCTGAAAAGGAAAGAAAATTTTATTATTATAGAAACCTAATAGAGACAGGAAAGGAAAATAATCTATGCATAGATGAAGGTAGTAGGAAACACTAAATGAGAACAAGACAAAGTTACATCATATCAGGTACTTACAGCCTCCAACCTCATCAGCTGGGGAAGCCCCATGGAAATAGCCAGGCTGGCGTCCCAACTGAGAGGTCTGTGCAGAGTGTCCTCTCCTCACTCCAGACTATCCCCATAAGGGGCCATATATATAGGGCCAACAATAAGTCTTGAAACTGAACCTTAGTTTGCCTATGTGTTTTTTGGAGTAAGCTGCATTTCCATATTACCATGTTCCTATATTCTTAAGGAGCCTGACTTAAGAGTGACTGCCTCCCCTCCCAGATTCCACTGGGGTGGGGGAGCCCAGCCTGAAGCAAGAGGGGGTTTGAGACAAGATTTGAAGCTCTTGGCATTCAGAATAGAAGGGCAGTTTCTGACCTGGAGGCCAGATAATATACTTCAAACAACCAATACCCCAAGGTTATTCACACAGCATGAGTATCATAAACAGCATTCCGCATCCTGCCAGTGTACATGGAGGGCCAGGTGGTCGGTGATGCAGGGAAAAATCAAAAAGTATCTATGAATACAGAACATAAAGACGATAGAGAAACAAAATGCGGAAGTAAGATTATCATATAAAAGTTAATTTGAATACAAAACAAAAAGAAGAGCAAGCATCAAGATGAAGCTTTGCATATATGTTATTTTTCAACTTGCTCGATGATTGACACACCAAATAATAAATTCCCTTTTAGGGAAAAAAAAATCAAATTACTATTTTTCTGTTTTATTTTGCTTAACAGCTTAATATGAGATAGTCTGATATTATAAAGTATGATTAAGGCAGCACACATAAATTTATACATGCTTTGAAAACCCAGTAGGTGGCAGAAAAGATAAGCCTTCATTCTCCAAAAGCACTAATTGTAATAGTGTGTGCATTTAGAAAATGGTATAGAGAAAATGGAGCCAAATAGTCTAAAATTGACAATGCATTTAGCATTGGAAAAATGTAAGAAACTATTGAATTTTTGACAAATTTTGAAGATGAAGCCAACAAAGTGTTGGATGTGGGGAAAAGTGGTGAGATAAAAAAAGTAAAATGTAAGTCTGTGTATTTTTTGTCCTGAACTATGAGAAGAAGGGAGGAAAATTTACCAAGAAGAGGGAGAATATGAGATCTACAGAATTTAGAGGTTTGTGGAAACAAAAAGTTAATTTTTAGACACGCTTAGTTTTAACTGCTTAATAAACCAATATATTGAAGATGAGATAGCTAGATAATATGACTCAAGGAATTAGGAGGCAGATAGATGGTTTTTAGTTTGATGTAATCTTTCTTATCCATTTTTACTTTTGTTGACTGTGCTTTTGGTGTTATGTCCAAAAGAATATTGCCCAAACTAATGTCAAAGTGTTCTTCCACAAAATTTATGGTATTAGGTCTTGGGTTTAAGTCTTTAATACATTTTGGGTTGATTTTGTATATGGTGTGAAATAAGAGTCTAGTTGGGGTTTGGGGGAAGGGGAGAATTGAAAGATCTTATCTGGGGGTATAAAGTTTCAGTTGTGCAAGATGAGTAAATTTTAGAGATCTAATGTATAGCAATGTGATGATAGTTAATAATATTTTATATTTGAAATTTGCTTAGAGGGTAAGGCATAAATGTCTCATAATGAAAGAAAGAGAGAGAGAGAGAGAGAGAGAAGGGGGAGAGAGAGGAAGGAAGGAAGGAAGAAGGAGGAAAAGAAAGATCAGAGGGAAGGAGTGGGGAAGGAAGGAAGGAAGAAAGAAAAGAGGAAGGGGAGGGAGGGGAGAAAGAGAAATAAAGAAAAGAAAAGAAAGGAAAAGAAAGGAAAAAAAAGAAAAGAAAAGAAAAGAATGAAATTTTCTTATGTTGAGGTCAAAGATGGCCTGGATATTCACATAGTATCAGCAGATTGAAGGAAACAAATACTTTATTGGAGTTTCTTTCTTTCTATTTTTTTTTTTAAGATTTTATTTATTTATTTGACAGATGGAAATCGTAAGTAGGTAGAGAAGCAAGCAGAGAGAGGGGTGGGGGAAAGCAGGCTCCCCGCTGAGCAGAGAGCTGGATGCAGGGCTCCATCCCAGGACCCTGAGATCATAAGCTGAGCCAAAGGGAGTGGCTTTACCCACTGAGCCACCCAGACACCCTTTATGGGAGTGGTTTAAGAGAGACTGGGAAGAGGCAAGTAGAGACAGCAAATAGAAGACTCTGAATGTCTGATGCAATAAAAAGAGACGGAAAGTTTCCAGATGCACTCGTGGAAACTTATAAACTACCAAGACTGAAACAGGAAGAAATAGACAGTCTGAACAGACCAATAACCAGCAAGGAAATCAAAGCAGTATCAAAAACCTCTCAAAAAACAAGAGTTCAGGGCCAGATGGCTTCTCAGGAGAATTCTACCAAACATTTAAAGAAGAAATAATATCTACTTTACTGAAGCTATTTCAAAATAGATATGGAAGGAAAACTTCCAAACTCATTTTCTGAAGCCAACATTACCTTGATCCAAAACCAAAGACCACATGAATAAAGGAGAATTACATACCAATATCTCTAATGAACCTGGAAGCTAAAATACTCAACAAGATCCTAGCCAATAGGATCCAACAATACATTAAAAGGATTATTCATCACAACCAGGTGGGATTTATTCCTGGGATGCAAGCATGGTTCAACATTCAGAAACCAATCAAAGAGATAAAGCACATTAATAAAAGAAAAGACCAGAATCACATGATACTCTTAATTGATGCAGAAAAAAAGATCATTTGACAAAGTAAAGCATCTTTTATAGACTAAAATTCTTCAAAGAAGAGGGGCATCTGGATGGCTCAGATGGTTAAGCATCTGCTCTTGTCTCAGGTCATGATCTCAGGGTCCTGGGATCAAGCCCCACATCAGGCTTCCCATCAGTGTAGGGTCTGCTTCTCCCTCTCCTTCCACCCCTCTTTCTGTTCATTCTCTCTCTGTCTCTTTCAAAAAAATAAAATCTAAACAAACAAACAAACAAAATAAAACAAACACATGCACAAAACCTTCTTCAAAATATAAGGACAGAGGGAACATAACTCAATACCATCTAAGCTATCTATGAAAAGGCTACAATAAATATCATTCTCAATGGGGAAAAAAAATGGAAAGCTATTCCCTTAAGGTCAGGAACACAACAGCGATGCCTACTCTCACCATTATTGTTCAACATAATACTAGAAGTCCTATCATCAGCAATCAGACAATGAAAATAAATAACAGGCATTGAAATTGGCAATATCTTTAGAGATGAAATGATACTTAATGTGGAAAACCCAAAAGACTCCACCCCAAAATTACTAGAACTCATAGAGCAATTCAGCAACATGGCAAGTTAAAAAGCCAATACACAGAAATCAATTACATTACTCCAAGATCATTTACCTGAACCAAAGGCAATCGCTTAACCAACTGAGCCACCCAGGCACCCCAAAATACATAAAATCTTTAAGGAAGAAGCAAGATGGCAGAGGACTAGCAGACCGAATATCATTAGGTCCCAGGAGTTCAGGTAGATAGTTATCAAACCATTCTGAACACCTACAAACTCAACAGGAGATAGAAGAGAAGAAGAGCAGTTATTCTAGGAAGAGAAAATTGAGCACTATGTGAAGGTAGGACACGTGAAGAAGTTCTAGTGAACCAATGAGAAGATAGACCATGAGGGAAGGGATGGTTTCTGGCAAGCAGTGAAGCAGAAGAGCACAAAATCAAAACTATTAGAAGTCTGCTCCATTGAGGGACATCGCTCCAGAGACTAAGCAGGGGTGGAGCCCTTGTGGGGACAGTGTGGTTTCAGGACCCACAGGGTCACAGAAAGACCAGGAGGTGTCTGAGTGTGACAGAGCTGCCAGGTATTGGAGAAAGGAAACTGGCTACAGAGACAGAGCTGAGGAATGAGCTCTCAGATTGGGGTTACCTTAAACCATGATCCAAGACACAGTTTGGCCACTGCTTTTTGACCAAAAAGCCTATGAATCATCTTTTATAACTTTCTACATTTTCTTAGAAAAAAGTAAATAAATGGCAAAAAAAAAATCTAAGAATCAGTTACTGTGGAATTGAAAGATATATCTTGGAATTAAAGAAGCAATGCTAAATAGTTTAGTCATTGATCATGGAAGGATGCACAATTCATCTCTTTTGAACAAGAAGTTAGAAGACAGATACACTGACAGAAAAAATAACAACTATAAATTATTTAAAAATAGTTAAACAGCATATCAAGATAGAAAAGCAATATGACGGGACACCTGGGTAGCTCAGTTGGTTGGATGACTGCCTTCGGCTCAGGTCATGATCCTGGAGTCACGGGATTGAGTCCCACATTGGGCTCCCAGCTGCATGGGGAGTCTGCTTCTCCCTCTGACCTTCTCCTCACTCATGCTCTCTCTCACTGTCTCTCTCTCTCAAATAAATAAATAAAATCTTAAAAAGAAAAAAAAAAAGCAATATGACAGGGAACATAAGGAAACAATTGCAACAAAATTTTTTTTTAAATTGATGCCTTGAGCATGTAAACAGGAAGGAATAAATGTATAATAATAATTATTAATATTATTAATTATTAATAAATTTAAAAGAGAAATTGGACACTAATGTAAAAAATAAGGACAGCTCAGCAAAGATAGCATTCTAAGCATTACTTTTTTCAAAATTTTATTTTAAATCTAGTTCATTTCTTTTCCCTTTTAAAAGATTTTATTATTTATTTATTTAATATTTATCTATATTTGAAAGAGAGAACAAGCAGGAGGAGAGGGGAAGAGGGAGAGGGACAAATAGACTCCCCACTAAGCAGGGATCCAAACACAGAGCTCTATCCCAGAACCCTGAAATCATGACCTGAGCTGAATGAAGGCAGATGCTTAACTCACCAAACCACTCAGATACCCCTAAATTCTAGTTAGTTGACAGAAAGTGTAATATTGTTTTCAGGGGCATAATTTAGTGATTCATCACTTCCAAATTACACCCAATCAATACTTAACACAAGTGCCCTCCTTAGTAACCATCACCCATTCATCCCATTCTCTGCCCATCATTCCTCCATCAAGCCTCAGTTTGTTCTTTATAGTTAAGAGCCTCTTATGCTTTGCTTTCCTCTCTCTCTCTCTTGTTTTCCCTTCCCCTAAGTTCATCTGTTTCTTAATTTCCAATATGAGTGAAATGATATGGTATTTGTTTTTTCTGACTTATTTAACCTAGCATCATACTTTCTAGCTCCATCCACATGACTGGAAATGGCAAGACTTCATTATTTTTGATGGCTGAGTAGTATTCCCTCTATTATCTATCATCTATCTATATGGAGTATGTGTATGGATGTGTGTGTGTGTGTGTGTGTGTGCGTGTATCACTTCATCAGTTGTTGGGGAGTTGGGCTTTTTCCATAGTTTGGCTATTGTTGATAATGCTGCTATAAATGCTGGTGTGCATGTGATTCTTCACATCAGTGTTTTTGTATACTTTGGGTAAATACCTATTAGTACAAATTCTGGGTCATAGGGTAGATCTATGTTTAACTTTTTGAAGAAACTGTTTTCCACAGCATAAGCATTAGTTTTTGTTGCCCTGCTAGATGTTGTATAAAGGTACAAACCTGCAACTAGTAGACCAATTAAGTCCTGAGAAGGGTATAGTGAATTTGAATAACAGTACTATAATAATTATCAAACTTTCTAGATCTTAATTATTTCTACCACAAAAGAATTAAAATTATATAACATGATAGAGATGCTATAATGGCAATCATATTATAATATAAAAGTGTATCAAACGAATATGTTGTATACCTTAAATTTATGCAATGTTATATGTCAAACATATTTCAATTAAAAAATAGGGGATGAACAGTTGAAACTTAATAAAATTGAAGTTGCAAAATAATATTACATATATATTAAATTTAAAATATATTAAAGTAATATTCATTCACAACAGCAAAAACATTTCTACTAATTAACTAATGATAATTCCCTCTTATGAGCTCAATTTATATATTTTTATATTTTCCTATTTTTTAAGACTTATTTATTTATTTGACATAGAGAGAGACAGTGAGAGAGGGCATACAAGCAGGGGGAGTGGGAGAGGGAGAAGCAGGCTTACTGAGTTGGGAGCCTGGCGCAGGGTTCAATCCCAGGACCCTGGGATCATGACCTGAGCCAAAGGCAGACACTTAACAACTGAGCCACAGAGATGCCCCATATTATTATATTTTTCATGCATAATTTGTTGTTTTAAGTGGAGGATGAACTCAATGAGAAGTATTTGTTTATACTTAGTATTCCGTGAAGCCCTGTATATTTTTGTATATTTTGCAGTTACCAAGTCAAACAACTAAAATATATTATTCTGAGATCTTTTGAAATAAAGAAAATAAGCAAGCTTAATATGAGTTATCAAAATTTAAATACTTTTCTTTCCATGAGAATGCATACAGAAATAGAAAGGAAAAAATGAGAATTCATTCAAGAAATGTAAACTGATTTTTCTTTTTTTTTTTGAACCAGACAGTCTTAAAGTACTGAATGAAAAAGTAAGGCACCTGCCCTAATGGAACATGATTTTTGGAATACTAGAATCATAAAATGTCTAGAATTTTGTTCAATAATTTTTGTAACTGAGTTATTGTTATTTTTAATATAATACTATTAAGATAGTTTTTTTAAGGTAGTATATTAAAAATAATGATAATTATACTTTTATTATAAAATAAAAAGTTTTGAAAAGTACCCATATAAGAATAAAAATAAATAGTAATAACCTTCTTTTTCCATGTAACTTTCAGTGTTGCAACTAAACTCATTTAAAAATACTTGTATTTTCTCGGGCGCCTGGGTGGCTCAGTGGGATAAGCCGCTGCCTTTGGCTCAGGTCATGATCTCGGGGTCTTGGGATCAAGTCCCGCATCGGGCTCTCTGCTCAGCAGGGAGCCTGCTTCCTCCTCTCTCTCTCTCTGCCTGCCTCTCTGCCTACTTGTGATCTCTCTCTGTCAAATAAATAAAATCTTTAAAAAAAATAAAAAATACTTGTATTTTCTCTAGAAATTATAATGGTACTCTGCAAAAATCAGATAATTGCATTCTACTTAGTAAAATTGGAAATTTTCATTAAAAGACTAATGAATGGTTAGCAATATACAATAATTTCTTTAAGCATATTTAAAGTAAGTGCCATAGAAATCAGTATATAACAATGAAATCAAAGCAAAAAAAAAAGTAAAAGGAGAACGGTGTTAAAATATGCATTTAAATATGCATTTAGACAATACAGTTAAATGCATGAGTTCTTACACTAAAGTATGGTTGCTATATAACAACTAGTATTATGAAAACAAACAAAAATGTATAGGATCAAAAGGAAAAAAGTAATGAAAAAAGAAAGATGCCACACAGATGTGTGTGTATTTGCAAAAAAAGATAAAAACCTGTGAATTCAGTATGGCATAATCATGTAATTACAATACAGTTAAAACTGCAAAACATGTATGTCATTTATGCATATAAGATTTTATTAAAAATGAAGTAATCATCAGTTCTGAACATTTTAATGCAGATTTGCCAGCCATGTTACTTCAATCACTAAAAAATATTAACAAAACATACAGAAAACTTTCTGATAAAGAACACATTAAATTAATATCAAATAATTAATTATATACATAAATTTTCTGGATATTTATGGTACTTTGAAGTAAAGTCTTTCCATAGGAAAATAGATCTTTAGGTGTCAGGGTGTATGTGACTAATTGTTCTCAATTTCTTTTCATAATTCAAACCACCATGTATTTTCTTACCAGCAGTACAGAGTTCACTTGATTCAGGTCCTCAGCAGTATTTTATTATTGACAGGTTTTAAAATTTAGCTGTGTATATATTGATATCTCATCAATATTTTAATTTGTGGGGTGCCTGGGTGGCTCAGTCATTTAAGTATCAGTGGCTCAGGTCATGATTCCAGGGTCCTGGGTTCGAGCCCTGCATCAGGCTCTCTGCTATGCAGAGAACCTGTTTCTCCTCCCTCTGCTGGCTGCTCCCTCTGCTTATATCTCTCTCTCCCTCTTTCTCTCTGTCAAATAAATAAATAAAATCTTTAAAAAAATATATAATAATTTGCATTTTGCACTGTGGTGACCAGACAGCAAGCAGGCAGGGTTCTTGCAGTCCTAGAGCCAGTTTAGAGACCAGCCCTTCCCACCATGGTTCAGCCCTAAAGTGGTGCCACAACCGCAGCTTGCAGAAGTCTGTAAACCACAGAGCAGAGAGTAGGCCTAGAAAAGCAGATTTTCTCTTAAGCTAGTAGATCTGACACATTGAAGTGTTAACAGGGCTGAATCAGACAATTTATTTACCAGTAGTTTGTTATGTTGATTGTTCTATTGAATTGTAAATGCAAAGAACAAGGTGACTCCCACGTGATTGTATTGGGCTTGAATCCTATAAAACTGCAGCAAACTGTCTTCTTAGCAACCCCTGATTCCATGCTTTGGTCTCTTTCTCATTCCCCGACCAAGGCTGGTTCCTTGGCATTGTGTGATTGACTTCCAGCACTTTTTAAAAGTTCCTTACTAACCATTTGTACCTTTTCTTTGGAAAGTGTTCTCTTTTTTTTTTAATGTTGTTGGCTTACTCAGAAAAAACTCTGCCTTTGAATTGGGTGTAGTAGTCCTTTAAATGTTTTTTAAACAGGTCTTTGTCAGATACATATTTGGCAAAAATATTCACTTGTGTAAGTTGTCTTTTCTTAACAGTTTAATGAATTCTAATAAATCATTTGATTTTTGTCACCTGCTTTATACATCCTATCTGAGAAAGAATTTCCTACCCTTAGGCTGCAAAAATATTTTTCTAGATTTTATTCTAGAAACATAGATTTAACCGACAAATTTCTGTAGCTGATACATGAAAACATTTTTGTGAGAGTATAAGATCAAATTTGAGTTTCATTTTTTTTCATGTGTTTTGTTTCTGGTTTTGGTTTTTGGTTTGTTGTCATTGTTAATACATGACCTCCATGACACTTGAATAATCTCTCCTTTCTACTTTGAATTATTTAGGTGGGGTTCTTGAAAATCAGTTGATCACTTAATCATATCAGTGTGGTTTATTCCTCGATTTTCTGTTATGCTATGCTGATCTTTTTTTTTTTTTCATTTATTTTTTAAATACTACAAGGTATTGATGTCTGATTTTATCAGAATTAAGGTCAGATAGTGGAAATCTTTGAACTCTGTACTTTTTTCCAGAATTCTGTGGTTATTCTAGGTCCTATGAATTAGCGTACACTCTGGAGAGAACTGTAAAGGATTTTGGCTCTAAATAAGAACTATTCTTTAGCTATATAGTATGTTATTTTGTATTACCCATTACAGTTATCTTTTTTTTTTTTTAAGATTTTATTTATTTATTTGACAGAGAGAGATTACAAGTAGGCAGAGAGAGAGAGAGAGGAGGAAGCAGACTCCCTGCTGAGCAGAGAGCCCGATGCAGGACTCGATCCCAGGACCCTGAGATCATGACCTGAGCCGAAAGCAGCGGCTTAACTCACTGAGCCACCCAGGCGCCCAACCCATTACAGTTATCTTAATTGAGGCAGAAAAGGCATTCTATTTGTCTCTGACAAAGGAGGATATTAGATTTAAAATATACTTTTTACTGTTCCTTCTTGATTTTTCTCCAAGGCAGTTCCTGTCAACAGAATTTTACTTGAATTTGGCATTTCCATTTGTTCCATATTTTTAAATAGTTCAAATAATTCTACACAGGCACTTAATCTATAACTTGAGTTAGATGATTTAGGAATGAGATTTACTCTGTTCTCCTCTTCAATTTCCATTTACAGGAACACTTTTTTTTTTCTTTTTCTTCAGAACTTCTTAAAAGCATAATCTAAATGCATTTCTTTAAGCTTAGTGTTTTATTTTATAGACACTGCTCTTATTTTGATTAATAATATTTCATTTTTCAAATCCAACATGGAGAATATAGTCAATAATATTGTAATAAGTTTGTATGGTGACAACACTTAAGATGAGCATTTTGTAATGTATATAATTGTTAGATCACTGTGTTGTACGCCTGAGACTAATATAATATTGTATATCAACTGAACTTCAGTAAAAACTATTTTTCTGAAACACATTGAATAGTACATTTTACATTTATAACAACTAATATTCCAAATCAAGAACCTTCCTTGAGATACCGTTATAATTACCTCCTGTTCACTTATATAGCTTTTATTTGTACAAGCTTAAATTATTTTCTTCCAGTAGCTGAATCACTTCCCACCTATTATAACAAGAAAAGTGAGAAAGGAAGTGGGATCATCAGAGAAAACTGGAACCATGGTCTCCTTTTATATATATTTTGAGCATAAATAATAAGTATCTTCCTTGGGTTTAACTGAAATGAAATAATAGTTGGGAACATTTACTGAAGGGTTTAATCATGATGCAAATAATAATTACCATGATCATTATTTAGAGTATCCTGTAGACTGTTTAAATAAAGTTCCACGGTCTCTGTTATCTGTTATTATCGATATAAATTAATACTGAGCTGATACTAAGGGGTGATTTTTATTCTCAGTGGAAGTCATCAAGCAAAAACGGAACTTTATGCCAGCCAACTTTGAAGCAGTCAAATCTGTTCAGGTTTTGTATAGAATTACTAGAGAGATTTAGTTAACAATAAATGTCAATGTTGATACGATGAGGCATTTGAAATCTGAAAGACCCAAGTTTGAATTATATTTCCACATACACTTCCAGAGCCCTAATGATTACATTGAGAAAAAATGTGACTTTCTATCTTTGTCATGGGAAGGTTGTGAAAACTGTTTTCTGATTTCTGTGACTGACATGAATTTGTTGTTCAAAAATATTTTCCCCATTCACTTCCCTTGTTTCAGTGTGTTTGCAACAGCCACTCCACTGTCCAATTATAATCAGAGTCTGTTGTTCCACTGTTGCCCATAATCACTTAAGCTGAATGGATTAGTCAGGATTTTTGGGTTATAAGGAATAAATAGTCTGCCCAAATGGATTTAAGAAAAAAAAATCTGTACATCAGAGAAGATATAGTACTTTAAATGGCCTTATCACATGACAGAGCCAAAAACTTAATATACTTCATCTTGAATCATTTATTTCAGTTTCGATTTTTCCACGTGTTAAAACCTGCAATCCCAAATTTGTTACATATAAAGATAACAGAAGCATTAAAAAACAAAACAAAACAAAACAAAAACAAAAACAAAACAAACAAAAAATACCCACCCAGATTTCATTATTTCATTACTCTGCGTCATGGGACAATCCCCAGCTGCTTGTGTATGTCCAAGAGAATTCAGTAATTTCCTTGAAAAGACCAGATCATATGACTTCTCCTAAACCAGTATGTGAGTTCAGCCCTCTTCTGTTCACATGGAAGGGAGTGTTTTCCATAATATATACCGGGATGCAGTTAATATGAGGAGCAATGGATACCGACAACAGCCATAACAGATGTCTTGCACACTGAATTTACAATGAGCTGCATTAGTCAGGTTGAGGTTCACTAATGTATTTTCAGGGTTTTCTAAGAGTTTAATGAGTTTATACCAACACTATTGATTTCAAAACCATTTAACAATAGTATAGAAGTGGAGATTGAACACTTTCAGATCCCAATATCTGAAATTTTTTTTATCTCCCTTCTTAATTTCATTTATTAAAATTTCTGATCTCTTCCGGTCTAGATTCTCTACAGTTCTCTTAATATTTTAAGTCTTACTCCATCTCAGTATATCCTTTTCTTTTAAAAACAATTGTTTCTCTTTCCCTACAGGAATTCTCTTTCTACTATATACAAGTGTTCTTTATCACTAATGTTTTCCTGGAAACCTCTTTCTTCATGGTTTATTACTGACATCTGATGTAAGCTTATAGCTGACAGAGGAGATAGTAAAATGTAATACACATTTTTAAGGACCAGTTATTTAATTTTATACATGACCATATTAAGAATTAAAGAATCTATTAGTTCTCCAAGGTAAATTCCCTAAAACTATATTATTTGCAATTAAAAATGTTAAATTGTTAGCATAGCAGTAAGGGGCCCAAAGCAGGAAAGAGAGAAGAAAAATCTGGACATTCAAAGGGAAATAATTTAATATATTAAAATAAATACCAAATTATTTGACAGGGATGAGGTTTGGATGAGAAGAAATCAGGTTTGGGAGAAGACTCACTGGTTTTTTAACTCCAAAATAATATCACTGGTTTTGTCATTTAGAAATAAGAAAACACCTACTGCTACCCTCTACACTACTGCTTCTACCACAACTTCCCTTTGCTCTTTAAGTTTTTTATTTAAGTTCCAGTTAGTTAACAAGAGTATAATAGCAGTTTCAGGTGTAGAACTTAGTGATACATCACTTGCACAGAATACCCATTGCTCATCACAAGTGCAATTACGGGGTTATATAGAAGTTCTATTTCTGACTTTTTGGGGAAACTGTACTGTTTTGCATAGTGGCTGTTCCAGTTTGCATTCCCACCAGTACAAGGGGGTTCCTATTCCTCTGCATCCTTGCCAACATAATCCTTGTTTCTTGTGTTGTTGATTTTAGCCATTCTGACAGAAGGAGGTGATATGTCATTATAGTTTGGATTTGTATTTTTCTGATGATCAGTGATGATACATCTTTTCATGTATCTGTTGGCCACCTGTAGATTTTTTTTGGGAAAAAAAATGCCTATTCATTATCTTCTGCCCATTTTTAATTGGATCATTCATTTCTTGGTTGTTTATTTTTATAAGTTCTTTATATATTTTGGATACTAACTCTTCATCAGATATGTTATTCTTATCTTCTCTCATTCCAAAAGTTACCTTTTAGTTTTGTTGATTGTTTCTTTCACTGTGAAGAAGCTTTTTATATTGATGAAGTCCCAGTAGTTTATTTTTGCTTTTGTTTCCCTTACCTCAGGAGACATATCTATGTCTAAGTTGCTATGGCTGATGTCAGAAGTTACTCCTCTAGGATTTTAGTGTCTTCATGTCTCACATTTAGACCTTTAATCCACTCTGATTTTATTTTTGTGTACAGTGTTGGAAAGTGGTCCAGTGCATTCTTTTGCATATTGCTGTCCAGTTTTCCCAACACCATTTGTTGAAGAGACTGTCTTTTTTCCATCGGATATTCTTTCTTGCTTTGTCAAAAGTTTAGTTGACCATATAGTTTGGATTCAGTTCTGGGTTTTCTGTTCTGATCTATTAATCTGTACGTCTATTTTTGTGCCAGTCCCATACCATCACTAACACTTTGTAATACAGCTCGAAATCCAGAATTATGATGCCTCCAGCTTTGTTTTCATTTTTCAAGTTTGCTTTGGCTATTTAATGTTTTTTTTTTCCACTGTTTTGTTTTGTTTTATTTGTGGTTCCATAAAAATTTAGGATTCTTTTTTCTATCTCTGAAAAATGCTGGTGTTATTTTGATAGAGATTGCATTAAATGTAGCTTGCTTTAGTAGGTCAGTGTATAAGGTCTTTCACTACTTTGGTTAGGCTTATTCCTAGGTGCAGTTGTAAATGAGATTCCTTAATTTCTCTTTCTGCTGTTTCATTATTGGTATATAGAAATGCAACAGATCTCTGTATGTCAGTTTTGTATCCTGGGACTTTACTGAATTTGTATACCAGCTCTAGGATTTTTGGTGGAGTCTTTTGGGTTTTCTATATAGAGTATTATGCCATCTGCAAATACTGAAAATTTTACACTTTCCTTGCTGATTTGAATACCTTTTACTTCTTTTTGTGTTCTGATTGCTGTTGCTGTGACTTCTAATACTATGTTACATAACAATGGTGAGAATGAACTTCAGTGTCTTCTCCTGACTATAGAGGAAAAGTTCTCAGTTTTTTCCCATTGAGGATGATAATAGATTTGGGGTTTTCATGGTGTTTATTAGGTTGGGGTATGTTCCCTCTAAGTCTACTTTATTGAGGTTTTTTGTTTGTTTGTTTGTTTTGTTTTGTTTTTATCATGAGTGGTCATTGTACATTGACAATTTTTTTTTTTCCCCTACATCTATCTAAATAACTTTATGGTTCTTATCCTTTCTTTTATTCATGTGGTATGTCATGTTGATTGATTTGCAAATACTGAACCATCCTTGTAATCCAGGAATAAACTGAACAATCCTACTATGGTCCAACAATTGCACTACTAGGTATTTATCCAAACAATATAAAAATACTAATTCAAAGGGATATATGCACCTCAATGTTAATAGCACCATTATCTACAGTAGTTAAACTATGTAAACAGCCTAAGCATCCACTGAATACCCATTCATCAATCCTGTCCACCACATCTTCTTTACACACACACACACACACACACACACACACACACACAAACAGTGGAATAATACTCAGCCATCAAAAAGAGAATGAAATCAAGAGTCACTTATGGTTTGTCTCCCTCCCAATCCCATCTTGTTTCATTTATTCTTCTTCTACCCACTTAAGCCTCCATGTTGCATCAAATATATGTTTATAAAAAATAAAAAAATTAAAAAAAAATAAAATAAATAAATAAATAAATAAATAAAATAAAATTAAAAAAAAGAGAATGAAATCTTGCCATTTGCAATGATGTGGATGGAGCTAGTGTGTATTATGCTTAGTGAAATGAGTCAGTCAGAGAAAGACAAATGTCACATGTTTTCAATCATATGTGGAATATAAGAAGCAAAACAGATGAACATAGGGATAAAAAAGAGAGAGAAAACTTAACCTACAGAGAACAAAATGAAGGTTGCCAGAGGGGTGGTGGGCAGGGCATGGATTAAATAGGTAATGGTGATTATTGAGAATAATTTTGAAGAGCACAAGTGTTGTATGAAAGTGTTGAATTACTATATTTTATACCCAAAATTAATAATACACTGTATTTTAACTAACTTAAAAAAAACTTAAGTTAAAAAAAAGAATTATAGGGCGCCTGGGTGGCTCAGTGGGTTAAGCCGCTGCCTTCGGCTCAGGTCATGATCTCGGGATCCTGGGATCGAGTCCCGCATCGGGCTCTCTGCTCAGCAGGGAGCCTGCTTCCCTTCCTCTCTCTCTCTGCCTGCCTCTCTGTCTACTTGTGATTTCTCTCTGTCAAATAAATAAATAAAATCTTTAAAAAAAAAAAAAAGAATTATAAGCTGAAGTGAATGCTGATTTTGTTGAATAAAAATATAGCAAATGGAATGATCTTGTCATATTGCCTTCTGAAACAATGTAGAATATATCATTGCTTCCATGAGGATTATTAAGTTGGTATCCAGGTATAAACATAGGTCATTTAACAGGATATCAGTTATATCTAACAGTTTGTAACATCTTTTATTTACATGTATAAGCACATTTTTTCTTCAAGTAATTAATTCAATAAAAAAAATTATTAAAATGTATTAAAACCTAACAAAAAAAAGTAGTTATAACACTGATTTTTTAAAAAATGTTCATTTAGTATAATGAAAAAGATAAAAATAGAAACATGAAGATGCATGCTTGAACTTCTCTCACTAATCAATGACACAAGCAACATCTTTGCTGAATTAGATACTAATTTTCCAGTATTAGAAGAATTATTTCCTCATTTTATACTATTTATAATTTAATGATTATAGACATGATACACTTTTAAGTTATTATGGATTATTAACACTTTCTTCCATCATTTTCTTAAGTGCATACAGTCCACAGAACAATTAATAAAGCCATAATTGTGTCTTTTGCAGGTTTCTTTGGTGTAAATACTCCCACTATAGCTGATCTCAAAATACCAAGATGATGTCACCAAACATGAATTCATGAAGAGATGCACAGTAGCATTCTATTCCAGTGTATTTCCATCAGATAGATACAATGGACAGAACTTGAAAAACATAAATAGAAAAATAGTAAAAAATAAAATAGTAATTCGGAAAAATATTGATAAAAGTGGTAAAATCTAAAAATAGAACTATAATAAGATAAAAAAAAGATCTATATGAGTTAAAATTTTTAGGATTTAGTTATAGGATTTAATGATGTTGCCTAGATTGGACACAGAGAATAGGAGAAAGTAAGATGATTTAATTTGCCTTTTAAAAATCTATGGTTTGGGGCACCTGGGTGGCTCAGTGGGTTAAAGCCTCTGCCTCCGGCTCAGGTCATGATCCCAGGGTCCTGGGAAAGAGCCTTGCATTTCATCGGGCTCTCTGCTCAGCGAGAGCCTGCTTCCTTCTCTCTGCCCACCTCTCTGCCTACTTGTGATCTCTGTCTGTCAAATAAATAAATAAAATCCTAAAAAAAAAAAAAAAAACAACTATGGTTTGAACCAGAAAGAGGATTGCTAGAAAGACAAAGACATATTGACTCATGGAATATAATAAACACAACAAAATACTTATTTCAATCCTATGGTCAAATAAAGAGGGAGATAAAGCTCATTATTTGGTAATAATGGAATGTCAAAAGATGGAACTCAAAACCATCATTATCACTTGATTGCATCTTTTGAATGGAAGCATCCACTGAAGAACTTGGAAAGTTTATACAAATATCATTTAGAAGTAATTAAAGTTCCTCTTAGGAAAAAGCAAAATTGAGGTTTAATTCCATTCTAAAATAAACCCGTTCCTAGTGCTTAGTATGATTTCAGAAGTGTTGCAGTGGTAAGGAGAATCAACATTGGACACATGTTCCTGTTTTTATGTCTAGCTTTTCTTACTTAGTAACTCTGGGATTTGGATAATTTACTCACTCTTTTTCTTAAATTTTAAAAATTTTTTTTAATAAACATATAATGTATTATTAGCCCCAGGGGTACAGGTCTGTGAATCATCAGGTTTACACACTACACAGCACTCACCTTAGCACATACCTTCCCCAATGTCCATAACCCCATCACCCCCTCCCTTCCCCCAACCCCCACAACCCTCAGTTTGTTTTGTGAGATTAAAAGTCTCCTATGGTTTGTACTCACTCTTTTTATTTAAATAACTTCTTCCCAGGAAAGTGAATGCACAGCACTCAGCCTAGTGTGTGGTAAAAGACAAGTGATTGTTGTTATCCATAAATGTTATTCATGTAAAAGTGAATAAGAATTGAATAGGTACTAGGTGACTAGATTTTAAAAATAATAATAAGAAGAAAACAGACATAAGCTTCTGCCCTCTGAGTTTATGATGCAAAGAGATTAACAATTAAGCAATAAAATTTTCCAGTTTGTCAAATGTTATTAAATAACGAGCAAAGGAAGTTGGCTTGGTAATAGTGCATCAGGGAAAGCTTTCTTCAAAAATGAATGTCTAAGTTGAAGTCATAAAGTAGTTTGGAGTTATCTAGAAGAAGCAGTGGTCAGAGAGAAGGTGATGATTCAGGCTGAAATTATATATTATATATAAGCCTAAATATTAAAAAAATGATAAAAAACATTATAAAAATGATAAAAAGATAAACTAAAAATCACAACTGGGACTACATTAAACTAAAAGCTTCAGCACAACAAAGAAATAATCAACAAAATGAAGAGGTAATGCAGAACGTGAGAAAAAAATGATTAGAAACTGAATATTGGATAAAGGGTTAATATATAAACATACAAATGACTTGGGGCTGCCTGGGTGGCTCAGTGGGTTAAGCCTCTGCCTTCAGCTCAGGTTATGATCTCAGGGTCCTGGGATCAAGTTCCGCATCGGGCTCTCTGCTAGGCAGGGAGCCTGCTTCCTCCTCCTCTCTCTCTCTTTCTCTCTCTGCTTGCTTCTCTGCCTACTTGTGATCTCTCTCTGTCAAATAAATAAAATCTTTAAAACAACAACAACAACAACAACAACAAAAGGACAAATGACTCATACAAATCAATTAAAAATCTGATTAAAAATGGGCCAAAACACCCAAAACTATAAGATACCTAGGAATAAACCTAACCAAAGAGGCTAAGAATCTATACTTAGAAAACTATAAAGTACTCATGAAAGAAATTGAGGAAGACACAAAGAAATTGAAAAATGCTCCATGCTCCTGGATTGGAAAAACAAATATTGTAAAAATGTCTATGCTACCCAAAGCAATCTACACATTTAATGCAATTCCTATCAAAATACCATCCATTTTATTCAAAGAAATGGAACACATAATCCTAAAATTTATATGGAACCAGAAAAGACCTCAAATAGCCAAAGGAATATTGAAAAAGAAAGCCAGAGTTGGTGGCATCACAATTCCGGACTTCAAGCTCTATTACAAAGCTGTCATCATCAAGACAGCATGGTACTGGCACAAAAACAGACACATAGATCAATGGAACAGAATAGAGAGCCCAGAAATAGACCCTCAACTCTATGGTCAACTCATCTTCGACAAAGCAGGAAAGAACGTCCAATGGAAAAAAGACAGTCTCTTCAAGAAATGGTGTTGGGAAAATTGGACAGCCACATGCAGAAAAATGAAACTGGACCATTTCCTTACACCACACAGGAAAATAGACTCAAAATAGATGAAGGACCTCAATGTGAGAAAGGAATCTTTCAAAATCCTTGAGGAGAATACAGGCAACAACCTCTTCGACCTCAGCTGCAGCAACATCTTCCTAGGAACAATGCCAAAGGCAAGGGAAGCAAGGGAAAAAATGAACTATTGGGATTTCATCAAGATCAAAAGCTTTTGCACTGCCAAGGAAACAGTTAACAAAACCAAAAGACAACTGACAGAATGGGAGAGGATATTTGCAAATGACATATCAGATAAAGGGATAGTATCCAAAATCTATAAAGAACTTAGCAAACTCAACACCCAAACAACAAATAATCAAAGAAGACATCCAGATGGCCAACAGACACATGAAAAAGTGCTCCATATTACTCGGCATCAGGGAAATACAAATCAAAACCACAATGAGATATCACCTCACACCAGTCAGAATGGCTAAAATTAACAAGTCAGGAAATGACAGATGCTGGCGAGGATGCGGAGAAAGGGGAACCCTCTTACACTGTTGGTGGGAATGCAAGCTGGTGCAACCTCTCTGGAAAACAGCATGGAAGTTCCTCAAAATGTTGAAAATAGAGCTACCCTATGACCCAGCTAATTGCACTACTGGGTATTTACCCTAAAGATACAAACGTAGTGATCCAAAGGGGCACATACACCTGGATGTTTATAGCAGCAATGTCTACAGTAGCCAAACTATGGAAAGAACCTAGATGTCCATCAACAGATGAATGGATCAAGAAGATGTGGTATATATACACAATGGAATACTATGCAGCCATCAAAAGAAATGAAATCTTGCCATTTGCGACGATGTGGATGGAACTAGAGGGTATCATGCTTAGCGAAATAAGTCAAGCGGAGAAAGACAACTATCATGTGATCTCCCTGATATGAGGAAGTGGAGATGCAACAGGGGGTTTAAGGGGGTAAGAGAAGAATAAATGAAACAAGATGGGATTGGGAGGGAGACAAACCATAAGTGACTCTTAATCTCACAAAACAAACTGAGGGTTGCTGGGGGGAGGGGGGTTGGGAGAAGGGGGTGGGATTATGGACATTGGGGAGGGTGTGTGCTAAGGTGAGTGCTGTGAAGTGTGTAAACCTGGCGATTCACAGACCTGTACCTGGGGGGGGGGGATAAAAATATATTATATGTTTATAAAAAATAAAAAATAAATAAATAAAGGGCAGAAAAACTAAGTAGACTTTTTTTTTTTTTCCAAAGAAGACACAAATGGCCAACTGACAAAGAAAAGATTACTAATAATCAGGGAAATGCAAATTAAAACTATAATGAGATATCACTCCACATATGTTAGAATGGCTATCATCAAGAAGATAAGAAATAACAAAAGTTGGTGAGGATGTAGAGAAAAGGGAACTCTTCCACACTGGTGGTGAGAATGTGAACTGATTCAATCACTATGGAAAAAAGTATGATGTAGGTTCCTCAAAATGTTAGTTAGGACTACTATATGCTTGAGCAATTCCACTTCTGAGTATATGTCTAAAGAAAATGAAAATAGGATATCAAAGATATATATGCAATCCATGTTTATTAAAGTATTAATAATAATGGAGATATGGAAACAAACTGTCAACAGATGAATGGATAAAGAAGATTCAGTATATACATAGAATATTATTTATTAATGAGAAAAAAGAAAATCCTGCTATTTGCAAAATCATAGCTGGACTTTGAGGGCATTATGCTAAGTGAGATACGACAGACAAAGACAATTATTGTTTGATCTAAAAAGATAATAATAATAAAAAACAGTAAAAAGGTGGTTGTCTGCCAGGGCTGAGGAATAAGAGAGCTGTTTAAAGGTACAAACTTGCAGTTAGTAAATAAGTCCTAGAGATCTAATGTACAGTATAGTGCACATAAACAAGTGTTGTATTATAATCATCAGACATGCTAAGAGACTAGCTTTTAATTATTCCCATCACAAAAAAGAAAAGATAATTATGTGACAGGATAGAAGTGCTGCAAAAGTGACAATCATATTATGATACATGAATTTATTAAAAAAATGAAACAGAATATTAGATGGAGAAAGGCAGACATGAATTATAGAGATAGAGAAGTAAGTTGGCTCACTATAAGTTATTTAATGGAGGTTGTATTTTATTCTGCATCCTCTGAAAAGATAAGAGTATGGTTTCAAGCATGCCAATGCCCACCTGAATACAGTAAGAAGTGTCGAAAGCTTGGAGGCAAGGATGCTCATGCAATAATCTGGGTAGGATATGGTACTGCCCAGGATTAGAGCACTCTTACTAAAAATTAAGAAAAACAGATAATCATATTCTTTTTGAATGTGAAAGATAAAAAAGGATAAGGGAGTCAAGTAAGAAATTTCTGGCTTGTGAACCTAACAGATACAGTATAGACATTGTCCTGGATATTGCTGCCTGAGTAACCAGGTATGTTACTCTGATATGTTACTCAGATATGTTACCAGATATGTTACAGATAGGTGCAACCAGAAAAGAAAAATATTACCATTTCTGGCCATCAGTGAACTTATTAAAAAATTAAGCGAATGTGACAAAATGATAAATGTGGTCCTCTGTTTTTCCAAATGTCTATTATTATTATTCAATTCAACAAATTAATATATTTAAAAATCAGTATTTTCACACACTGTGATACAGTTGCAAGGCAGTTAAATGCAGTACAATCCTTAAACACTAAAACCTGTTATATGTTAAAACTCTTACAACTGAATATAAGAGAATAGCTGCAAAAAACAATTTAACATGAAAAAACATGAGAGGCAATTTTACTTCATTGTGAAAATTTCAGAAAGCTTCTAAAGGTAAATTAAAAAGAGGAGTTGAAAGGTGGCATATCCTTCTTATACATATGTCCTTAAAAATCAAGTATTTGCCATTATGTAAGTACATATATCAAATAATTGTTTTCATTGTAAAGCAGTGATTCAAACCATGGACAATTTTACACTCCCAACCCACTTGGGTTGGAAACTTCAGGGGACCTTTGGCAGTTAACAGGAGTTCACCACCTTTCCCTGAGAGGAATTCACTGGGACAAATGTTAAGACTACTGAACTGTAGGATCACTGCCTTACAGCGACTTAATGATGTTGAAAGTGAAAATTGAAGTTTAATGAAATAGCTGGCTTCACTTCTTTCCGTTCTTCTATTCTGTCCAGTTCTTTCAGCATAGTGCTACAAATTATTTTCCTCCAGCACTTACTGAATTGCTTTACATTCTTCTACAAACTCTTTAGTGATTGTAGTAGACTGCCAAATTAATTCTAATGTTTTAGCCTAATATTACAAGTCTTCCACATGCTATCTAGTCAATTTTTTCCATTCCAATGTTTATATTAATAGATAACAAATAAGTAAATAGATAAATAGCATGTGTTTACTCAGCTAATCACAAATTATGCTATCGCTTACCAGAGTGAACCTAAGAGGATCTCAACTGATACGTTTCTTCTAATACATGAAACATCGTTTCAATTAGACAAGTTTTTATTCCATCAGTATTTTGTTTATTAAATCCAACAACTTGCATTTTGCAATTATAAAAGGGTAATGGGTGCTTCTGGTTTTAATAATCAAGATGCTCTTTTTTGAGATATTTTAAGAAATCTCTACATCCAGCTTGGTGCTCAAACCCACAAACCTGAGATCAAGAGTCCCACACTCCACCAACTGAGCCAGTCTGGCACCCCTCAATGTGCTATTATTGAATAGTATGGTGCATCTAAGTTAAAAATTAAAAATTCTAGTTTAGTTGATTTTATAACAAGAAATTATTTATATACATAACTATCTTCATGTTTGTTGAATCCATAGTTACTTTCCTTTTAACTTTTTTTTGAATTTTATTTATTTATTTGACAGACAGAGAGAGAGAGATCATAAGTGGACAGAGAGAGAGGGAGAAGCAGGCTCCCTGCTGAGCAGAGAGCCTGATGTGGGTCTTGATCCCTGGACCCTGAGACCATGACCAAGACCCTGAGACCAAGACAGATGCTTAACCCTCTGATCCACCCAGGAGCCCCAACTTGTCTCATTTTTATTAACACATTACCAGTTGTGTTTAGTGCCAATATTATTTTATTAATTGCCCTTCAGGGAACTCATTTGCTTCTAAAAGAAGAGATGTTGCTCTATTAATGAAAACCACTCTGTCCCTTCAGAGAGAATGAATGATGTTTATAAGACTTAAGAAATAGGTGAATAATCTATGTTACTAAATCATTGTTTACAAAAACAAAAAAATGAGAAAGAAAACAGAAACCAAATATATATTTCATATTTTGAGAGATAACTCTAGGAAACACGAACTTTGGTATCCTTCTTACACTCATCACATATTTTAAATGAAAGTGAATTTTATTTTTTAAGCATAAGTTACATATTTATGTTGATTTCAATGTACATTTTTGTCATTATTAAGTAGTTTTAAGCCCTTACCTACATATTCCTAAATCCTAGGTGTTTTTCTGTATTAAAATATGAGTGGGGCGCGTGGGTGGCTCAGTGGGTTAAAGCCTCTGCCTTCGGCTCAGGTCATGATCCCAGGGTCCTGGGATCGAGCCCCACATCAGGCTCTCTGCTCAGAGGGGAGCCTGCTTCCTCCTCTCTCTGCCTGCCTCTCTGTCTACCTGTGATCTCTGTCTGTCAAATAAATAAATAAATAAAATATTAAAAAAATATATGAGTAAATTTTTCTTTCTGTTTTAATTGATTAACACAATTAGCAAGCATTTATTAAACTATTTAGTAAAGTTTTTTTTTCCTATTTATTTCATTGAGAAAATAGAAGAAATTTATTATACTCTTTCCCAAATCTACAACTTCCCTGAAATTATTGTCTAACTTGGCTTGGCGTTTCTTGTAATGAAAGCAATTCCTGATTATATCTTCATTTGTCTCTTTATTCAACAAATATATATGACATGAATAGTGTGTCAGATTTGTTAATACTGTGATCTGACAGACAAAATTCTATAACTTCAGGAAATATACATTCTTAGAGTTAGCAAATAAATCAAGAAATATTATAATATTTAAGGTTTCAGTCAGAATAGAATGGGCTGTATTATCTCTAACAACAAACTCCCAAATACCTTTGACTTAATGCAATAAAAGATCACTTCTAGCCATAGCTGCTGACAAGATATTACGTATTAGGATCCCTTTTATTTAGTCCAGGCCTTAACCTTCTTGTCTTTCCTCATGGGGCCTACAATGCCCAGTTGCACCTAAATTGGTGCAGAGAGATTCCAATTATGGATACTTGATTTACCCTCAGTAGATATCTGATCAAATTTCTCTTCACATACCATCCCGCAGGTTATATCTGGTCAACCTGACCTGCCTTCAGCAAGAATATAGTCAAATCGATTCAGCCAGAATACACTGTTCCCCTGTTGTTTTCTCTTCATAAGATTCCATCCACTGACTTCCACCCTGTTCCTTGGTTATAAATCCCCACATTTTGAAGTTGAGCCCAATCTTTCTCCCCTACTTAAAACAAAAACAAAAACAAAAACAAACAAACAAACAAACAAAAAACCTACAGTAATTCCTTTTATAAAATCTTTTTGCCATCATTAACTAGTGACAGAGTAATTTTTTTCTTTAAGGTGATGCATTCAGCCTTGCTCTTTAGAGCAGCACGGCTCATCCTAGTTACTTAAGCAATCCATTAGGGAATCATTTTAGTATTTGTTTTAGAGATTATCATGGTAGAGGGATGAAGGGATTCCAATAATAGGTAGATTGGTGATTAGCTTATGTAACTTATTATACAAAATTTCTTATATGCCGATGTGTTAGGGCGTACAAATCATACCCTCTATATTACCATTGCTATTATTAGTGATACACACTTCAGTTAGCTAAGAACTTCAGTTGTGTTTTTCTGCTATTACATAACTAAGATTAATGGTTTTTCATGCTTAATAGAAAAACACAAACACTATAACTGACCATTCATGCACTCCAATTTTGCACCTTAAAAACTTCCCTTTATGGGGCGCCTGGGTGGCTCAGTGGGTTAAGCCGCTGCCTTCGGCTCAGGTCATGATCTCAGGGTCCTGGGATCGAGTCCCGCATCGGGCTCTCTGCTCAGCGGGAAGCCTGCTTCCTCCTCTCTCCCTCTGCCTGCCCCTCTGTCTACTGTGATCTCTCTCTGTCAAATAAATAAAATCTTTAAAAAAAAAAAAAACTTCCCTTTATGTACGCTCTGCTATAACACAGCACACACACATATATGTATATATGCATATATATTCATAAATGTACACATGACTATATGTATCATAATATATATACTTTGCACATAATATATGTATAATAAATGTTTGATAAGCTACATTGATATTTCTTCTATTTTATTTTATAAACTTGAGAGAAATGATATTGGCTAAAAGACAGTGTGTGGGGAGAACTTTAGCTCATATTCCCATAGTATTTCTATTAATAGGAATATGTAGTTTGGGGCACCTGGGTGGCTCAGTGGTTTAAACCTCAGCCTTTGCCTCAGGTCATGATCTCAGGGTCCTGGGATCCAGCCCCACACTGGGCTCTCTGCTATGCAGGAAGCCTGTTTCCCGCCTCCCCCTTTCTGCCTGCCACTCGGCTTGCTTGTGATCTCTGTCTGTCAAATAAATAAAATCTCAAAAAAAAAAAAAAAAAAGGAACGTGTAGCTAATTGTAGTACCACGATTTCTTAAAAAATATCAATATATTTATACACAATGCAGCTTATAATAAATATTTATTAAATAAATGTAAGTGAATGAATAAATAAATACATACATATTGTAAAGCTTCTGTTCTGTTTGCTTCCTGAGAAATTAAATGAGCATTCCATTTTTCTAAAACCTAATAATTTAAACACTTGCAGAAAGAATTATTGGCATTCTAAAATTCAATTTCTTAAGCATATACTGGTCATCAATTTAATAACTTAAACCTCTGTTCTGTATATCTTTCTATTATAAAGCAGAATTAACCAATAGAAATATACTAAGACAAATGAGCTAACATATTACATATTAGAATTTTAAATTAAGTTAAAATTAAATGTCCAAAATAAAATGTCTAATTCAACTAAGTAGCACTGTATAAACAAAGATATAATATATTTTAAAGAGGACAAGTAATTTTCACTTTTCATGTACATATTCTATAACATTATTCTGCAAGAAATAAAATTAAATGCAACATTGACTCAATAATTAAACAGTTAATCCTGGTAAGTTTTGGTATTTTAAAGTAGTGTCTAAGTATGTTTATAGTTAGGAACCACTCAAAGTAGAACAAGAATCAACTAAAGTCCTTCAAACCTTCAAGTTATGAATATTTTCTTTTTATCTACAAATATCCCCAAGGCTATGGATACCATGTTGAGGTTCTGGATTCTTAATCTAACATCCTCCCAAGGAGCAGAGGTGCAGAAAATACACACACACACACACACAAACACACACACTCAGATACTTGTACATATACACTTATAAATTTGGTGGAATATACCAGTATTATAACAAGGGATATTTTTCTTGTTTTACATAATATTATTTTTATATGATTTCATTTAATGTTCAATCTTTAAGCTTTCTTATAAAGAGTATAAAGTATGTGTCAAAATCAAGGTTTGTTTTAACAATCAATACATTCTAAGCAAATGTGTCTTAAGCCAATCACTCCCATGACAAAAACAGAATCATTAGTGACGTGTTGTTCTATTTGAAAAGCAGTGGTGATTTTATTAATCTTTATCTACTGTCATAATTTATGTAATATTAAATTTTATTTCTACTGAAAATGAGTAAGACAGTAGAATAATAGTGTACAAGCATTTTTATTAGTATTTTAAGTCATTAAAAGTTAAACTGGGAAGAGTTTACTCTTCTGACTTTCTATATAAAACAAACACATTACTGCAAATCCTCAAAAATTATGAGATATGCTTTTGTAATTTAGTAAGCAGTCTCTTAGAGAGAACATGTAAATCTGCCAATAAATAGGAAGATATAAAATAAGTGCCACAAATCCTTGTTACTATAGGCTACAAAGTGAACAGAAGTAATTCAACTCTTTGCTCAAGTAGGCATGTGCTTTACTTCAAAAGTTTAAATTTCATATATACTAGAAAAGCAATTGGTGACATTTACATTTTAAAACCCAACTAGGTTTGGAAATTAAAGCTTTTAGTATAATATCAATATAGCAGAATAATTTCTTTATAGTTAACTTGTAGGTAATGTGTTAGTTATTGCACACACACACACACACACATGCATACACCTATATGCACACAAACACATTTGTGTGTGTATATATACACACATTTGTGTATATAAACATTTTTTATTATTTATATAACATGTATGAATATATACAAGTTGATAGGCAAATGAAAAGTATAGTTATTTGACTGAAACATCATACTATAATTAAAAATCTATTTCATGTAGATTATAGAACTAAATTCAAAAGGCAAAATTATATGGTTCCCAATAACTATTATAGAATATTCTCATGATTTGTGAAATGGAATAAAAATATTAAATATAATATAAATAGAATATAAATGTAATGAACATAACAAATTTTATAACAAAAACAAAAGTCTGTCACAAGATATCATTATGAAATTTAATATTCCAGTTACAAAATGGCAGGCACTGTTTAACAAATAACAACTGATGTAGAAACTGTATCTAGAAGGTAGAATGAAACTGCAAATCTAGAATTAAAGGTAAAAATTCAATATAAAAATTAAAGTTCAATATGAAATGGAAAAAGTGCATATAAATAGACATTCCAAACATGGGGGTATGGATATTATCAAGAAGTATTTGAAAATGAGCCATCTTCATTAATTATAAGAGAGTAGCAAAAATTATACTACAGACACAATATGAAGTCTTGGTAAGCATGTGGAGGGGTAAGAATTACACAGTGCTACAGAAGCATAAATTATACACCCATTTTGGGAATGCTTGGTATTATTTGCAACAGTTAAAATGTACATACTTTGTAACCCAAAGTTATATGTTTATGAATAATATTGGCACATCCCTATGACGAAATGCAAAAAAAAAAGTTAAATGTAGTATTATTTATAATAATAAAAATTGGAAAAAACACAATTTCTATCTATGTAGAGGATAGACACATTGTGGTGAATCATAAATTGAATTATTATGTAGCAGTGGAAATGGATGAACTATACTTGCACGTAACAACAAGAATAAATGTTAAAAGTGAAGTACTCTGCAAAGGCAGAGTGCTAAATATTCTCAAACTGACAAACCGATAAGAAGTTCTTTGGAACAGAAATAGAGTCATTAATTGGATTTTATGACAAGGGTGTCATCAGAGACTGTGTGTGCATGCGTGCGCATGTGTATGTGTGTGTGTGTGAGACAGAGAGAGAGATCAAAGATCACAAGTAGGCAGAGAGACAGGCAGAGAGAGAGGGGGAAGCAGACTCCCTGCTGAGCAGAAAGCCCGATGCAAGGCTTGATTCCAGGACCCTGAGAATCATGACCTGAGCCTAAGGCAGAGGCTTTAACTCACTGAGCCACCCAGGCATCCTTCATCAGTGACTTTTGTGACCATTTCTTGTAGAGCAGGATCAGAATTCATAATGTGTAAAATCTTATTTTTCTCCCATACCCCATCTGTACCATCCATCTCTACTGTTAGGACTATGTGCCTTTTTGAGAGCACGGATGTAGCCAGTAGCGCAGCTAACTGGTATGATGTGGGTGAGTTATCATATTTATTCTGTTAGTGGTGTTTGTTTGTTTGATTTTTCCTGTGGGGTCTGATCTCCAGTGAGGAATAAGGTGCTATAGAAAGATCCTTATACTTTGTGTCACCTTTGGTAGGATGATCTTTCTATCTCTTCCTGAAGATGCATTGTCCTTAATTGTCCAATCTTTACCCTTTCAGATCTCAGACCAGGTTAGCCATTTGCCATTGCCCAAGACTCTCAGTACATCTCTAACTCAGGCTGTTACCTTCCCCATATAAAGTAAATGACAGGTGAATGTCTAAGGCTCTGATAACTCTGAGGATTACCTTTCAAAACTATCTTCCATGTCAGCCCTGAGTGTCACTGTGTTGCAGCAACAGGCCATCCCCACCTTTCCTACATCCCTGGGCAGCACATGATTAAACTAAGCCTGTGGTATTTTCTCTTGTCTCAGCAATTCTAACTAAACATTGCATGTGACCCGAGATGTGATCTCAGTTTGAAGTATGAGTGCAATAACCGTAGTGCCATGGGGTTCAGTGCCACCTGCTTTTGTATTTTACTCATGTAAGACAACGATTAAGGTGCACATAATTTTTTGGGAGATGGCTTACAAAGTAATTAAGTAAGTGATTGGATAATAGTGTAGAAAAGTGGAGAAGAAAAAATAACAAGAATATTGTTCCAAATAAAGTTAGTGTTTTAATAATTCCTTTATTTATGTGGCCATACTACAGTACAGCATACTACCATTTCTTAGCTTGACCAGCACGGCAATACCTTCCAAACTTCTTTCCAGAATCCATTCTACATCTGTTGAAATTATTCTCCATACAACAATTTATTGTTGCAATTTATTTCCAAAATGCAAACATAATATATTAAAAGTACTTAATGGATTTTATGGCTTTAGGATTAAAAGCCAATGTAAATTGCATAGTGTCCAGTTTATGGTATATTGTCCCTCAGCATCCGTTCTTACCCAGTTCAAAGCACCTTCCTGACATGCAATGAATGGATCTAAACACGGCATTTCTTAGGTTCATGAGTGATGTAGACTTAGGACAGGAAATGTGCCTCCATGAAACAGGGAATTTTAACGTAAAATACTTTAACATGGCTTGATGCTATGATGTTGGTAAATGAATTTTGAGAGACTTTAATGTTTGTGATGACCAGTGTGGTATCATTTCCTGTCTGGCACATGTTTAGTAAAGGCAATTATAGTACTGTTAGAGGAAATGGCCCATCTTCTGGCCCTTGTAAAATCTGCTGTGAGGGTGAGCTGCATCACCATGTGGCAGTCATATTTCTCTAGCAACTCCCCAAATTTTTAAAGATCTTAATTTCCTGTACTGATTCTTTTCACACTTGAAAATATCTAGAGTCATTTCTGTTCCAAGCACTGAAACTTCATTATACAAATAACCTGGCATTTAATAGATTTACATCTACTTCCCCAGGCCCAGCATCTACCTATCTCTTAATTTTCTGCATTTCAGTCATCCTGGACTTTTTAATCATTATAATTTGCATTAGAATGTCATGCTCTCTCCATCTGTAGGGTTATTTCTTGCTTGAAAATTCACTTGTTTGCAAAACCATTTCAAAATTGCTGATTCTCCTTTTTTACCAGAGATAAATAACCAGTTCATTCGGAAGCCTCCCAGATGTCCTACTTTATTAAATTATTGATCAAATTATCTCCTAAAACAGTTTTTGTTCATATAAATTTACATTTTTAAATTGTTCATGTTAAGCATGGTTATTAGAATATTACATAACTCATCAAAGCAAAGAATATGATTTATAAGACAGAT